>NW_026732575.1:0-207500 GCF_028476545.2 Physella acuta
CAATTTTCGATTTGCAACCCCCCCTCAAATTTTCGATTTGCACCCCCCCCCCCCAAACTTTCTATTTGCACACCCCCCCCCTCCTCAAGTTTTTCTCTATATATTTTGTTATTTTTCGCCTTGGTGTCACCCCCCTAAATGGTGTCACCCGGTGCGGTCCGCACCCCCCCCCCCCCCCTTCGCTACGCCTCTGCCCGTGACTATGTTCTCCTCGGCCTGATTTTTCTCACTGGATTTTCTTCCGCAGCCATTGTTCACCCAAGAAAAAACTACAAGCCAGCAGTTCTTTGATTTTGGAGTTGTCTCTCCTAGATGCTGTCCCCTGATCCCGGCCTTCATCTGCCATTGGGACTTTTGGAAATAGATAGCAATCATATGCTCTGCCGTCTAACTACGCAGAGTTTCTTTCAGGCATCTTTCCCTCGAAGAAAAGTCTACCGTACCCTCTCCCTCCGAACGAAATTGAATTTATATAGAAAATATTTACTTTTAACAGTTTCCACCCCCCCCCCCACCCAAATTTTCAAGTGCCCCCCACAACATTATACAACAAAATAAACCAATATATTTCCACATCTTGTTGTATAACATTTGTATATATACAAATCTAAAAAAAAATTAAAGATAAAAACAAAGAAACAATTAATTACTACTCAAAGGAGTATGATACTTCATAAAGATACCGCCTTAGTTTCTTTCTATTTATATATTTTAAAAACAACTTACATGGTATAATGACAATGTTAGTCACTAAATCCAGTCCAGCTATACACTGGATCAACAAACTGGTAGTCGTCTTCTGACCTTTCTTCCAATACACAAACAAGATGAGGGTGTTGCCACAGATACCCAAGACGAATAACAAAACGAGAAATATAAACGTTGGTATATAGATCACGTTGTATTGATATTGTAAGGTGGATAATAGTGTAGCGTTTGACATTGCTGGAACAGCGAGTAACGGTTGACAGGTGACCGTCTGATTGAATTTACACTTACAGGACTAGACTGCTTGAATTAAAAAAACAACAAAGCAAGTGAATTTTTTAAAATAAAAAATATAACGCTGAGCTTTCGGCCTTAACTACGCGAGCACTTCCTAGAGAACTCCTCCACATAATTTTTTTTTGTTACATTAAACAGTACATAACCCCACTGGTTACACTTCAATGGGTCCAAAGTTCAGCCATCCTCTACAGTTAGTTACTCAGTTACGCTTTCATAACATAAAACTACGCTCTCGCTTATTCTTTATCCTTCCCGTTTTTTTAATATCTTTGAAAAACAGGCCATGATCTTCGAACATTGAACAATGCCCTTCCTTGAAGTCGAGGAGCATTTTTTTTAAATAAAAAAAAAACAAACAAGTGTTTGAACTTGATTTGATAATTTTTTAAAGCTGATTAGTGTTCAGTTTTTAAATCGGTGGTGTGGTGAGTTATAATACTATTCAGCTGCTGAGCGATACATTTCTGGCGAACTTTTGGGGCACAGAGGCGCAGTGTTTCTTCCAGACTTTTTTCTCCGGGGGGGGGGGGGCACTTGAAATTTTCGGGGGGGGGGGGGGGGGTGGCGGATACTGTTAAAAGTATATATTTTCTATATAAATTATATAAATTTAATTTCGTTCGGGGGGGGGGGGGGGCGGTAGATTTTTTTCGGGGGAGGGGGGGGGGGGCAGTGTTTCTTCCAGACTTTTTTCTCCGGGGGGGGCACTTGAAATTTTCGGGGGGGGGGGGGCGGTAGACTTTCTTCGGGGGGGGGGGGGGGCGGACACTGTTAAAAGTATATATTTTTCTATATAAATTACATAAATTTAATTTCGTTCGGGGGGGGGGGGGGGGGGGCGGTAAAAAAAATTTCGGGGGGGGGGGCAAAGCCCCCCCCCCCCCGAAGAGATGCCTGAAAGAAACTCTGCAGAGGCACAGCAACCCATTCCGGCGCCCTATTCGATGTATCAATTTTACACCCCCCCCCCTCCAATTTATACACATATTTTTTCACGATTACAACCACCCCTTTACTCCCACCCCAGCTAATTTTAAAGGATAATGTAACAAAAAAATTATGTGGAGGAGTTCTCTAGGAAGTGCTCGCGTAGTTGAGGTCTAAACCTCAGCGTTGTTTTTTTTTTTTTTTTTTTTTTTTTTTTTTGTTCTTTTTTTTGTAAATTTCACTTGTTTTGTTGTTTTTTAGTTCAAGCAGTCTAGTCTTGTGTCCGTTTACAACCACCCCTTTACCCCCACCCCAGCTAATTTTAAAGGATAAGGGCGCACATTTTAAAGTTTTTAATTTAGATTCACACAATTGATACAGAAACATTTTAAATCAGTCAAGTAGTAGTCCATTTTCTGAACTTTGCATAGGCCTAATTAAGTAATGCAGCTTAGACTTTTTTTCTACCACATTTTGCGCCCATCCTCCCTCACCTAGGGACCATTTCAGGGGCGGCCGCCCCACCCACATTACCCTGTTAACACCAGTGGAATAAGACCGAATTTTGATGATTTTTACACAGTGAAAAATGAGCCTAATACTTATAGTTATAGTTTAAACCATCAACTCTAGCGACGCCATTGATTTTAATTAATTGAGTCATGGGGTGGGGGTGGTGGTTTCAAATCAGAGGAAAGTTATAGTTCTCATAAAAAACATTTCTTTGATTTAGAGTTTTTACTTTCTCCTTAGGTAGTTTAATTTTTTATGCAAACCCGGTCAAGTTTAGAGGAAGTTCATTACAAAAGGGTTACTTATTGTCTTGAAGCAGTGGTTATTATATTATAATTTCCGGGAAAGAGTATGCCTGTCGTTGGGTTTGAAGTAGAACTGTTTTTTTTTTAATCGAGGGGATCTCATTTGACATTTAGAGCTATTAATAAATAATTAAAATTACGGAATGCCTAAATATTAAATAAACTCAATGTTTTTTTTGACTAGGCCTAAGTTAATATAATGTATTAGGCCAAAATAGATCTAGGTCGAATTATAACTTATTTAGGGGCCTATCTGTTTATTTATTTTTTAAAATAGTTAAATAAATAGGCACTAGTTGTAAAAAAAGTGAAGTTCCATTTCAAACCTGACGGTCTAGGGCCTAGGGGCAAGTGAACTAGTTTACTTGTTTCTGTTACCTGAGGAGAACGTAGTCACGGGCTATATGTTTCTGCATATGAAGGGATAGTGTGGTCAGCACTATGCCCAGCCGCCTTTACTTATCCTAACGTGAGTTAGGTACCCATCAGAGCAGGACGCCTTCGTAAATAAAGCCCGGTCATTTCCCTTGCCACCCCCGACAATATTCTCAAGATGAATAGGGCCATGTATTCATCATTTTCCTCCGATTTTACAAAAGATACAGAAGGCAGATGAAATAGAGTTCTTCTATTTCACTGACCCGGCATACATGGGGATAGTGGAGTCAGCACTATGCCCAGGGGATTTTGATACTCCTATTTTAGTAAGGTACCCATCAGTGTTTCTTCCAGACTTTTTTTCCGGGGGGCACTTTAAATTTTCGGGGGGGGGGGGGGGGGGGGGGGGGCGGGCGGTAGACTTTCTTCGGGGGGGGGGGGGGGGGGGGGCGGACACTGTTAAAAGTATATATTTTCTATATAAATTATATAAATTTCATTTCGGGCGGTTAAAAATTTTCGGGGGGGGGGGGGGGGGGGCGAAGAGATGCCTGGAAGAAACTCTGGTACCCATTAGAGCTGGGTAGACCCTTAGACGTTCTTCAAACTCGAACATGGGAGTCGAGACTTTCTAATTATCAGTTGTAAGCTCTAGCAACCAACCAAGGCGTCCTTCCCTGTCATTTACTCCCTATATATTAACCCCTTTCCCCCGCCCTAAATAAAATAATTACCTATGTAATGTACAAAGCTGTTTTAAAAGGTTTTTTTTTACATTTAATAATTTAATAAAAACAAATTAATCGAAACTTTTAAAATATTCGCGGAAGTCACACGAGAAAAACTGTAGTCATATGATTTCAAGGGAAGCTACTCTCAAACATATCCCAAATGTTGTGTTTATTATAGGATTCATAAGAAATTATAAATTAAGTTCTTTTGTTTTAATTAATATCGGAACAGCAAGATAAACGAAATAGAATGTCGTCAGGGGAATCCAGTCATTTAATTGAAGATTTGGAAAGGCTGAGTAGTGGTAATTATTTTTATCGTCCTACATTTCTTTGATTTCTAGAACATCTCACAACTGCCAAGCCAAGGGCAACTGTTTTTTTTTTAATCGAGGGGGATCTCATTTGACATTTATTAATAAATAATAAATAATTAAAATTACGGAAGGCCTGAATAAACTCAATATTTATTTGACTAGGCCTAAGTTTATACAATGTTTGAATCTAGGTCTAAAGTTTAATTATAATATTTAGGGGCCAATCTGTTATTTAATTTAAAAGGCACTAGATCTAGAATAATAGAATTAGATCTAGAGCTAGTTGTAAAAAAAGTGAAGTTCCATTTCAAACCTGACTGTCTAGGGCCTAGGGGCAAGTGAAGTAGTTCACTTGTTTCTGTGACCTCTGTATATGAAGGGATAGTGGTGTCAGCAATATGCCCAGCCGCCTTTACTTACCCTAACTTGAGTTAGGCACCTATCATCAGAGCTGACTTGGACCCGAATTTGAACTTGAGACCAACGGGTTAGCAGTTCAGCTCTCTACCCCTAGGACACTCAGTCCCATAGTTGTAGGCCCTAGTTAAAACCTTTAAATTTAAAGTTTAATTAAACGCTACCGTTGAAACCAACCAGCATTCAACATTTCTAATTCCCAATTTCTCTAAATAAATAGTTTGTTTGGGTGAGACAATACTTAGGCCTAATAATTTATATTTTGTACCTTGTTGAATAAATGGTTACCTCGATATCAAAAATTTCAACCAGCTTTTTCTTTGTTGGCAATATTTTATGATACCATTAATAATTAATTTATGCAATTCTTCATCAGCTGGTCAAATACCCACATCAAAACTACAGGAACATGCAGAAGTTGTACGCAGAAACAATGTGAATTGGAAGAGCTACCTCCAGTAAGATATTCTGAAATCTACTTGCCTGACAGCTAATTTTAGTTGTTTAATTAATGGGTTGTCCATTTATTTGATGATTGTCAGTGGCTGGAGGTGGGGTTAGGTTAGAAAAAGTCCTTGTGGATGTCCACTCCAGTCAAGTGTTTATCATAAACTGAGCACCAAGTATCTTCATATATTTCTGCACTCTACTGCTAAACATTTTACTGTTTCCAATTTGGTTATTATAAAATAAAATATTAATATATAGTTACATCAAGCCTTTAAAGTAAATGACAATTTTTACCACACAACTAAATATTAAATAAGGTTTATGATATCTTTATGCATCTGAGAAATGCGATAGAATAAAGAAAGACAGTAAAGTAAAGCAATCTGCGATGATTGTCTTGGAAAAAAGCAATACTAATTTTTAAAACTCTTTTAAGTTCATTTTTGGTTATATTTCAAATTTGCTCATGATTACCCAAGACAGTGGCTCATTTATTTCATTTTAATTTAACCATGTATCATTTTTTTTCAGGGGTCAAATGATCTCCAATGATGTTTACCTGTTTATTGAAAAGTTTGACCATGCTAAACAAGAAGAAAGAACTGCCATGATCAATTCCAACCCGACATTGGTTAGTAGCCATGGCTGCAATAGCAAGTTATTATTCAACTGTATTACCTTTACATGAAATTTGATTGTTTTATTGAACTAATAGTACAAATTTTTTCTCTTAGTTTGTGAAAGTGTTCCGTCATTTAATGGAGGATATTTCTCGAGACCAGACACTTCAGTATGTCTTGACCATGCTGGACGATGTTCTCCAGGTATGATAATTATTACATACAATACAATTCAGACACATATAGAACCTTTAGGTACTGTTAGGCTATATTCTATCTTTAAATAATTCAAAACTTTAATGTAACCTCATTGGTTAACTGATATTTAATTTTTAAAAATTAAATTTTGTTTAGGCTGACAAAGCTAAGGTGGAGATATTTAAAGACTTTGCTCGCAAAAATAAGGAGAATGTTTGGCAGCCATTTTTCCATCTGTTGGACAGGGATGACAAGTTTATTGTGTATCAGGTTAGTATGATATTATTTAATGTGTTACACTAGACATAAAAGACAATTTCGACTTCCAGTAAAGCCAGGCAAAAGACAATGCATATTTCAACCACTGCATGTTTTTAAAACGAATTATTTAAAAATATTCTTGTATGATACAAAAATAAAAGCATATTATTTTTTTACTTTAGTTACTTTATATATAAAGCCTGATTCAATAGCAGAGCCATTTTAATATGTTTAATTTCACTATTTATATTGCCTGTAATTTCATATAAGAAATTCACAGCTTTAAAAAAATCTTAGAAAATGAACCGTCAGAACAATAAGAAAACATGATAAATAAAACTTCTGTTACTCTGCGTAAATTAAAGTACATTGTTATGGCAGATATAGACACATCGGACTGAACAACTAAAGAAAATTCTCTGGTGATAGTAGGTGCATAGAATTGTATAGGATTGATGTGATTCTTTGTCATCATTGTTCAATGAGTTGGTGTGTTATTTAATGTGTCACCGCAATGTCAAAATCTTGGTTTATTCTCCATCTCAACAATGCCCTTGTATTTGAACTGATTAACTGTATTTATTTTGTAAAAATTGAAACTGCTGTTTCTAAAAACAATATTATCAGTACAGTATTTTCTGTTTGGGTAAGCATTGCTCTTTAGCCAAGCAGAGGAGAAGAACAGGTTGAAGAATTGAGCATTTCTCTCCCCCAATCTTACCAGCTGCTAGCTCTTTTCCCTCTAAGCTGTGTGACCACTCAGTAGTTTTGAATGAGCCATGCAGTCCTTTTGTCAAATATATATATAATATATACACCATTGTATAAGACATTTAGAATAACGTGCACACATTACACTGTGCACATTAGCTTTTTTAACTTAGAGGAAACGTTAGCTGCTAGCTCCTAGAATTTATTTCCCCCACTTTGCATTATAAAAGCTTGTTGATACATGAGGGCCAGTTTGGTCAGTGGATGGGCTTGGGTTTCTCAACTTGTGGCTTAAAGATGAACAATGAAGACCATGCCATCCACCTAAGCACTGAAACCTTTACTTCAATTGTATTACTCTAGCCTGGTGGAAGTAACATTTACAGTGCAGAGATTTTTTAACAGATTCAGATTGTATCCTAATGCTTGGATAGGTAAACTTTTGGTTTAAAATTTTTTTGACCATTATAATTTACTTTCACAATCTCTCTATCTCCAGGCTAGTCGTATCATTGCCAAAATTGCGTGCTGGTCTAAGGATCAAATGGAAAGAAAATTCCTACAGAGTTACCTTGTTTGGCTCAAAGATCAAATTAAAATGCCTGTAAGTAATTTTTGCTATTATTTCTCTCTTTTGCTGCTTAAGTTTAAACCAAACAAATTAAGTCATAGCAGCATTAGCTGTATTTTGTTTAAATGCCTACAAATATTTTTGTAGACAAATTTTAGAAATATTTTTCTATTGAGGAGGATCTACATGTTATTTCCCAATTAAAATTTTTTTTCTGTCAATATGTAATCAACTTAGTTTATTATATAAAATCAGATAAACTTTCACTTATTAGTCTAAAGAACTAAAATTAACATTGCTCTGTGCTTTCATGTTTATTTGCTATCACATATTAACAAAAACTTACATTAAAATATTGTTTGATTTTTTCTTGACAGAACAATTACTTGCTGTTGTCTTCTATCACATATTAACCAACAATTTTATTTAAAATATTGTTTGATATTTTTCTTGACAGAACAATGAGTACTTGCTGTCTGCTGGCCGCTCCCTTCAGATGATGCTTAGAATAAACAACTACAGAATTGTATTTTATGAGGTTGATGGTGTATCAGCGTGAGTGTCATAATACATTTTTCTATTTTTTTACTTGATGAGCAGTTGAGGCAACACAGATTTAAGTTTCAAAATAATAATCCATTTCAGTTTAATTTATATAAAATAAGCCACGAAGCTGTCAATTATTTTGAAGATCTATTTCAGCTTATTAAACATATGACTAGTTTTTTAGAATTTTATTGCATTTAGTCTTTAGTCTTTATATTCATAAAGTAAAATTGTTTAAAAATATTTAGTTGAGTTAGAAGCTCTCTCATATTCTTTACTTATTATGTGAACAAAATTGTTAAATTCTAATATTTATTTAATAGTATTGTTTTAAAGAAAAAAATCATATTTTGTCTTGTCACGATTGTTGATACACCTTGAGACAAGTACATTGCTAGATAGTTGTCAAACTTTTTTTAAAAATATGAAGTAAAATCGAATATTTTTTTGTATTTCTCATAGCCAGCTAATAATAAGACAAAATATATATAAAGGTACAAGAAATATAATGTTGCATTACCATTGATAAAAAACTTGCGATTAAAAAAAATTAGTGCAAGCCTGCAGTTAGTACTTAAGACTGAGATTTATTTATAAAAACAATAAAGCTCATTAACTTAATATAATTAATAATCTCTTGAATGTTTATTATGTTCCAGAATCATCCAAGTCCTGGCCAACAAGCCAAGCTTCCAAGTTCAGTACCAGCTGGTCTTCTGTCTCTGGTGTCTGTCACATAACTCAACTCTGGCAGAAAAAATGAACAGGTTCAATTCATATCTAAACTTGTATACATAGCGTGGCTAAACTTGTATACATAGCATGTTACACTGATACATGATTTAGAAAATCTTTAGCATTTTTTTATTTATTAATCTAATTGACATCTTTTATGTAGTCTGGTTAATTTGTAATTGATTGCAATTTATTAATAAATTAATTATTTGTGCTTCCCTTATTTCCTCTCTTGTAGTGGTAACATTATCCCCACCTTGGCTGATGTTCTAAGTGATGCTGTCAAGGAAAAAGTGACCAGAATTGTTCTGGCAACTTTCAGAGTAAGTTGCAAAGTTTTTTTTCTATGGAATTGCCTTCACATTAATTAATAGTTAACATCAGTATTATTTGTTCAGCATAGTTTGATGTTTGATTCATTTAGAATACAGATAACAAAATTTATGGTGTGATCCACTGTACAAATAAAAAATGATTCAAACGAATATGAAATCCCTGTATCAATAAAATTACATAAATTATGTGCAATAAATAACTTCTGTTCATATTTTAGAAATTAAAGTATTTTAATTTAATTATATTTAAAAACTAGTTCATATCTAATGCTTTAGCTGTTTGAAATTGTTGAATTAACTAGGCAGTAATTATTTATTTAAATTTAAAATAGCTAATAGAACTCATTAATTATTAATTAAAACTTTTTGTTCAGAACCTGATTGAAAATGTGGAAGAAGAAAGTGTTCGCCAGGAACACGCCTTGTCTATGGTACAGTGTAAGGTAACGGCTGGCACAGTGAAAATTATATTAGAAAAAGATTGCACTGATTTTCTAAATCATGATTTTCTTCATATTAGTATTATATTTCTTTATATTTCCATTATGGTGAAACTCCTTTGACTTTGGTTTTTCTTAAACAAAAATACTTGTATTCTTAAAACAAAAAAATTAAACATAGGTTGTTTTAATGTTAGATTATTAAATTTTTTTAGTTAAGTATCAATCTCTAAATTAACAGTTAAATGTCAATTTATAAAAAACATAGTCAGGTTTCTGAAGTTGGCTATGCATTGAGAAATTTTTTTTTTGCAGGTACTAAAACATCTAGAACTTTTAGATGGCCGCCAACACCAGGATGAAGATGTGATTGCTGACTTGAAGTATTTGATTGAGAAGTTGAATGAGTCTGTGCGCAACTTGAGGTCAGTTACGTTAGCTTGTACACATTTTCTTTACTGTTTTCATAGTAGACATCCCATAGTTTCAGTTATTTGAATAAAATTCACCATTGAAGCTGCTTTGAATTTTGAATAAAATATATTGCCAGGATTTTTATTGATAAAGGAGAACAATCATAGGCAGGCAGAGAAGACAAGTTTTCTTTTTCCCCATTAAAGAGCATAAGTCGCATGATGCTGGTGGATGCAGAATACATGACAATCTTTAAAAAAAATCTATTTAAGCAAAAGTTATTATAAACTTTTATGCTAGTATAATCTGATTTGAAAATGTATAATAAAAATCCAAATATAAGAAAAGGGCACATTCAGATATAGGCAAATAGAGGCATTGTTTGTTGATAAATTATTAGCCTTGATTTTTATCTTATGTCACCTGCGCTTACAAAATTGTCACTGTTAGAAAACCGTAAGGTATTTAGGAGCTTTATTCAAGAAATATATTTTTTATTCATAGAGTTAAACTTGAAATAATTTTTTTCCCCTAAAAAAGTTTTTTTGCTATGCTTTTATTGTAAAATTTAACCATGAGATTTACATAACTTAACCTTTTTTGTTTTGAATGATTCATTATCATTTGTTTTAAATTGACTATTGAAAAATACAATTCTCAGCTATTAGAACTTATATTGATATGATATTTTCTTCAGCTCTTTGGATGAGTATGTCACAGAAGTCAAATCTGGTAGGCTAGAGTGGAGCCCAGTCCACCGATCAGATCGCTTTTGGCATGAAAATGCAGCACAGCTAAACGAAAACAATTATGAGTTGCTCAAGTAATTATTCAGTCCTTTTTTTTTAATTTCACAGCTTATTTAGATGAAGACAGAAGAGGAGTTCATGAGTGCTCATGCAACTGTTATATGCAAATTATTGTTAAATTATTTCAGGATTCTTGTACGCTTACTAGACACCAGCAAAGATCCTTTAGTGCTGTCAGTGGCGGCACATGATATTGGAGAGTATGTTCGTCATTATCCTCGTGGGAAAAAGTAAGTATTTGTATGAGAAAGCAAGCATTAAAATGAAAAAGGATTTTAAAAAACTTAAAATTATTAGCGAGTAAGATACATTTTATTAATTTATTAAAATTATTTTATTAAAACATCAACCTTAAAGTAATTATTTTGACTTTATTACGAGTGAATCAAAAAATAATTTAGCTGTGTGTACACATTTTTGCATTATATTCAAATATTGTTTTAGATAATATTTTTGTATCACAATAGTCTCACCATCTTTTGACAAAGTGTGATTTTAATTTTAGTTATTTTTAGAGAGAGGCCGGTAAGGCCGAAGGATTTATCTCCTTCTGTTCAGTGAAATTGAAAACACTTTATTTATATTCTGTCAGTGTGGTTGAGCAGCTTGGGGGGAAACAACTGGTTATGCAGTACATGATGCACACAGATCCCAATGTCAAATATGAGGCTTTGATTGCAGTCCAAAAACTTATGGTCCATAATTGGTAAGCTATTTTACAGCTATTATGTTATACAAATTAAAGTGCAATGAACAGTTTTGTATATATATTTAGGTTTATTTTAAACTTAATTTCTCTGAATAATATAGTTCTGAAATATTGTTTCCTGTTTTGATTTCACTCATTTAATTTTAAAAATCAATTAGGCAATGGTAATCATAAGAGTATGAACATGAATAGGGATAAATAGCTGTGTATATAAGATATGCATTAATTCAATAATAGCATATCAATCAAAAAGTAAAAAGAGTGGCCCAAATTTTAAACAAACAGTACAGGTTCTCCTATATTACAATTATATCTTCATGGCACAAAAAGTATTTTGTTTCCTTATTGATATATCTTAAAAATACCTCTGAAGTCTTGAACTAGAAAAATGTGTTCTAATTTTATACCAACATTGTTTACATGTGCTAGGGAAAAAATAAAAATAAGTTTTCTTGAAACATGATATACAATTTAAATTTATAGGCCCTATAACTTTTAATAAAAGCATATTAAAACTTTTATTAAAAGCATATTCATTTAAAAGTAATACTGGCTGCTAAGTGCATACTCTTATCATAATATTATTTTTTATATTAATGTCTATATATTTATATACAGAGGGAAGTATAGAAATGTCACTAAATTATATTACTACTATTTATTATATTACTTATGCTAGTAAATGTAAAGAATAGAATTCACTGTGCCATCATCTGTTTGTGGAATTTTCATTAAAAAATAAAATAAATTTAATGTTACTTATTCTCGCCTCTAAAGGGAATACATTGGAAAGACAGTGGACATGAAACAGCCAGGTTTTGCTGCAGGTCCTCGACGAGCCTAAGCTGTAGGCCCGATGTGATACTCACCACCTGCCGAAGCTGTCAGACTTTGGCCCTGTCACTCTATGATCTTTTCATTCCTATGTGATAGAAACCTAGAATGTAACCATCTGTGTTTGCTGTTTCATCCTGTCTAATTATGCAAGAAACATTAGATTTTAATTAATTATTTATTAAAATTATTTTATTTTTTTGCAATATATTATTTAGATTTATATGTATAATAATATACATCATAAGTCAGATATTCATTACATTTTATTTAATTAGTCGTTTTTCCAGTTAAGCTCAAAACCATTTCTTCCCTAGTTCATTTATATAATTTATAGCAAGCAATTTTAGGCATTTATTTAATTAATTTAAAAAATATAGATATATATGTATAATATATATTAATATAAATTATGGTGTCATTTATGATACATCATTCTCAAAACCCTTGTTCTTTAAGAAAAACCCCCTCAATAGTTTCTAGTTTATGACTTAACAAAAGTATTTAATAAAATTGCTTCTATAAACTGAACTAAAAATTTCATTAAAAAATATGAAGAAACTGTAAATGATTGTTTAAATTTTAAACAGATGTTCACTCGTTTTAAGAACCTATTTAAAAAAAAAATGAAGTTAGTTGGAAATCAAATAACAAAATTGAATTTAAATTTGAATTGCTTTTTAACAAAATTTACTTTGATTTAAAACAAAAACTTATAGAAATATATATTAAAAAACATTCAGCCCTTACGACAGTGAACTAGATACATTGCTATCATATTTCATCTCTTGTGGTGAGATTTGAGGGACCAAAATTTCCAGTGTGCAAACCATGACTATTTCATGTATTGATTCACTTTGGTTTTAACAAACTAATTTTTGTTACACATGTTCTTTTTCTGTGTCTATATAGTAGAAAGAAAATTTCAGAAATTTTAAAATTAAGTACTGTATTAAAAACTTGATTTTGTTGTAGTTCTTGTCGTAGCATATAAGCAAATCTAAATTTATTAAAAATCTGGCATGTTCATTACCAGATAAATGTTTTGATTGTGATGGTGTAAAACCCAACTTTAAATATTTTTTTGGGTATATAATAGTTATATGTAAATAAAAGAATTCTTGTAAAAAATGCTTTTTAAAATATTTTGTTGCATATAATTTATGTCAGTACACTGTAAGCGGAGTATAATATTTTTTGTTTTAGCAAATGATAAATGGAAATGTATTATTGGAGTTTTGTTTGTAGTTTTGACAGAATACATGTTGATAAGACTTAAATAAATGTATTTATTATTCAAACTTTGTTTACCTTATAAAAATACAATGTGGATGAATGTTTAAATGACTGTGTTGTAAAATATAAATTAGCATTTACCACTTATATACTGCAAGATATTTGAGGATTAAAGCCTTGAAAAACTTTTTTTTTTCTTACTTATTTTTTGTTGAGTCTGTATAACAGGTTTGGTGTTGATGCCATCTCACAAACTGTTCTAGATTAATGTAGATTAACATAGGTTATTGTATAGGAGGCTAAAATTTGTATAACTAATGTGATGTTTTCAGGACATCTTACAAACTAGACTGATGTCCTGTACAATAAAAGGAAATAAAACTACTGTAAAATATCATTCATTTGTTTATGTTTATTGGGTTGGAATGACAAATAAGTTTGGTTAGAGTCACTAGATAGAACATAAAGTTACTCTCTTAGTCCTGGGGTCCATGGAGAAAGTGAAGTAAATTTCACATTGGCTTATGAAAGATTAGTGTGACCAGTTTTATTCCCAGTCACCGTTACTTTGCCTAACCTGTGTCAGGTAGGTACCTATCAGAGTCGAGAATCATAACTTTTGACTTTGGTAGCGGTCGTGTGCCCTATGGTTCAACAGAGTTTCTTCTACTTCTAAGCATCTATTTGAAAAAAGCCCCCCCCCCCCCGAAAATTTCAAGTGCCCCACTCTCTCTGCCCCCCCCCCCCCCCGGGGAAAAAAGTCTAGAAGAGACACTGCTGTTCAATTTTACAGCATAGAACATCCCAAAGTATCCAGGGTAGCTGATGGAATGACTAATGCTAGTGCTAATAAATAATAATCCCTTCACATGCTGAGGACAAGGTAAGAGATAAATATAATTATCTGTACCTTCAAATGTGAAACTGGTATTTTACTATTTTTAATCGGAGTTTCTTCCAGGCATCTCTCACAAAGAACGTCTACCGACCCCCCCTCCCCCCTCATTCGAAATAGAATTTATATAGAAACTATACATTTACCAGTGTCCGCCTCCCTCCTCCCCCCGGAAATTTTAGTCCGCCCTTCTCCCCGGAGAAACTTTAGCTTACCCCCACCCCAAAACGCATTTTATTTAATGTTCAAAAATGCGATATCTTTCTAAAATATTAAATCATTAATAAGTATAATCCTCCATTGATCAACCTTTGTACCATTTTACAAACAAATTAGAAATAGCGCTAAGTCAAAATCCCTCGGTTCCTCCCCACACCCCTTGTATTGTAGGCCTACTAGCCGCTAGCTCTAGACCAGTGGTTCTTAAGCTATTGGATGTACCGAACCTCCAAGTTTCAAAGGCGCATTCACCGAACCCTTTTTTATACTTATTACTTTAGTTCTATCATCCGCACTGACAAAATCCAATCAGAAATCAAGTGAGTCGGGTGTATGTCTTGACAGCAGCCGAACCCATGAGATCAACTCTTTGAACCCTTGGGGTTCGACCGAACTCAGGTTAAGAACCTTTGCTCTAGGTTAAGTTAAAAAAAAAAGAAAAAAAAAACACCGCAGGGTATTAAACCGGCAAACAGTGTTTCTTCCAGACTTTTTTCTCCGGGGGGGGGGGGCACTTGAAATCTTCGGGGGGGGGGGGGGCGGTAAACTTTCTTCGGGGGGGGGGCGGACACTGTTAAAAGTATATATTTTCTATATAAATTATATAAATTTCATTTCGTTCGGGGGGGGGGGGGCGGTACAAAATTTTCGGGGGGGGGGGGGGGGCTTCGCCCCCCCGAAGAGATGCCTGGAAGAAACTCTGCCGGCAAATCGTTGTAAAATTAAGCATGCAAGTGTAATTAAAATTAGGTCAAAGGTTTAATTGAAATATTATCCAGACGACAAGATCTAGATCTATATTTCAGCAGAACTTTTCTTTAGTAGATATAGATCTAGATCTATTAATTAATTAACCATCAATGAACAGCGCGGGTATGAGAAAGAAAAACATTGTAAAACGCAACCCCCCTTTCAGCATTTTCAACCAATTAGAAATCAGCAAATACCCAGTGCGGAACTTGACGTTTCAATAACAAGATGCGAGGATAAACTGTGTCTGCATGGAGTGTTGGAAAGTGAAGGAACGTTCCGATTTTTAACAGTGACGTGATAAATTGTTATCAACATTTTTGAACTGTTGGAATTTTTTCAGGAATATGGGAATACTCTTTAACTAGGGTAAGTTAAACATTATTGATAATTGCTTATTTCATACCGTTATTTATTATTTTAGGTTTTTAATAGACTGATGAACCCGCCCATTTATTGATCGTGGCAAGGAGAAAGAAAAAAAAATTGTATGAAGAAATGCGACTGATCTATCGGCATTCAAACAAGAAGATTTATAGTTTTATAATTTGCGCTGTTAATATGTATGAGCAAAAATAATGTGAATACATATTTTCAGCTGAGTAACACTATTCTAGAAAATCTTTTACATAGGCTTAATTTTTATCTTTTTTGCGCAGACGTTCACCTAATTTCATTGTTCTGTTCAGATCTGGGTCAAAAATAACTCGATCAGCTGTTTTCCATCTCCTTTACACAGGTTCTAGAAATCTAGATCTAGGTCTAGACTAGATAAGAAGTAACTATTGTAGTAGACCTACAGTAGTCTATAGTCTATAGGCCTAGAGCCTTTTTGTACCCAATGTGAAATTTCCCTAACTTACTAAAGTTGCATTTAATCTAGATTCTAGATGACAATAAATTATGTGCATAATCAGATTTAGAGCTGATGAATGGAAACTAAATTTGACATCGTTGTGATCTTCTTGGTGAGTAATAATAACTGAGGCATTAATCACTGAATAAGTAATGAGTAGGCCTTTATTTTATTACAGATGGATCTAGGTCTACATGGTAATAGTAAAAAACTATGCATTATTACATTCCTATAATTTAAATTTAAGTGCTGGACAAAAAAGGTACTAGATCTATAACTAATCTACCTACTTTTTAACTAAATACTCACAGGCCTCCTTAATCACTATTAAAATTTGTGTTATTTGCACCTATGATGAGTAAAATATTTATAACAATGGCATTATTAGACTGAACTTGACTTTTGTTTGTTCTTTAGGCTTATGTTTAATTTTTCATGGGCCTAGTTCTAGTATTTGCGGTTTGGTTTTTTTTTTTTACCAATAAGGCCTACAGTTTTCTTTATGTTAAGCAACATTCTTTGCTTTATCTCCATCTTAAGTAAAGATTCCTCTTCAGACCTAGTGATACATTGGGCAGATGAAGTAGAGCTCATATGTTTCTTGACCATGGCATATGAAGGGATACTGTGGTCAGCACTATGCCTAGCTGCCTTTACTTTCTTTAACATGAGTTAGTATACCCATCAGTGCTAGGTGGACTCAGGGATGTTCCACTGACTTGAACCCTGATTAGAACTCGACTTTCAGATTAACTAACATTCTAGTGCTCAACTGTTAGGCCATGCTGTCCCTCTAATCTCCATCTTAAGCAGGTTTATTTATTTCAGTAATATAGACTGTTTAGGTGTGATACACAGTATCTCTTTAGTGTACTATGAAATAAAATGACTTTTGACATTGTTAGCTTTTTGAGAGGACAGTGTGGTTAGAAAGTAGAACATACAACTGCTAACCAAAAAGTTTTGAGTTTGTGTCAACAGAACTTGCCTGAGCCTACCTGAGATGGGTATCTGACTGATGTTCGGTAAAGTAAAGGTGGCTGGGCATAGAGTGTTGACCACTTTTTCTTTCCTATGCATAGACCACTGAAACAGGTGAACTCTACTTCACCTGCACCATGTATGTTCAGGTCCAAAAGGGTCCTTTACTTACTTGGCTTTATTTTACTAACTTGGCTTTATATGTTGACCACTTGGTACCCTTTTCAGATCTGATGGGCAATATGGAATGTGTGTAGTAAACTTGTTTGTGTGACTTAATGGTCATCCAGTGGACTCAGGCTTGTGTTCACAAGCCAATTCTTTCTGGTTGGAAGTCATGACCTTTATTGTTCTACCATGTTTACATTACCTTTACTCCAATTCTTTATATTGTTCAGATTGTATGCAACCTCACAAACCACTAAACCTTACAATGCAGAGTGTATCTCAGCTATAGAGCAGTGCATTGTCTTATAATAGACAACATATTTATTTTCTAGACCTATACACCATTGTGTAGAAGAATACATTTTAAATTCTTTTTATATTATTTCCTCTCAGGGATAACTTTAAAACCTGTTTGTTGTCCTCACAGTTTGTAAGGAATTAAATATCTATATATATAAAGCAAAGTGGTCGGGTGCCCGATAGGGCACTTCCCGGCGCCGCAGGCGCGTCAAATTTGGCACGAAGGTGCCTTATGGCGATAGAACACGAGGGCCGGTGACGGTTCGGCAAAAAGTCTACGGAGCGGGGGTCAAAACTGACCTCGACTGACCGGCGCCTTATATGGGCTATATTACGAAAAAAAAATTCCTCCGACGACCCCCCTTGATATTTTGTGAGGTAGTAGAAGAACACCTTGGGGTGTCACAAAAAACTCGCCATGTCCGGGAAAAATCGGGAAATGGGTCAAAACTGACCAGTTGTATTTCCCTATATAATCTTTGTATTTTATGGCGAAAACAGAGGGTCATTTCAAAACGGATTTTATGGCACTTACGCTCTTTACATCTGGCTCAGTTTTGGCATGCTTATAGGTAAATGGCTTGACCTTTAGGGAAATCTGTCGGTTACACTCAAAGCCCTCGACGAGGGCTAAAAAGTGACCGCGAGTGAAATTCTCTTTATATGAGCTCTATTACGAAAAAAAAATTCCTCCGACGACCCCCCTTGATATTTTGTGAGGTGGTAGGAGAACGCCTTGGGGTGTCACAAAAAACTCGCCATGTCCGGGAAAAATCGGGAAATGGGTCAAAACTGACCAGTCGTATTTCCCTATATAATCTTTGTATTTTATGGGGAAAACAGAGGGTCATTTCAAAACGGATTTTATGGCACTTACTCTCATTACATGTGGCTCAGTTTTGGCATGCTTATAGGTAAATGGCTTGACCTTTAGGGAAATCTGTCGGTTACACTCAAAGCACTCGACGAGGGCTAAAAAGTGACCGCGAGTGAAATTCTCTTTATATGAGCTCTATTACGAAAAAAAATTTCCTCCGACGACCCCCCTTGATATTTTGTGAGGTGGTAGGAGAACACCTTGGGGTGTTACAAAAAACTCGGCATATCTGGGAAAACTTCGTAAAGGGGTCAAAACTGACCAGTTGTATTTCCCTATATAATCTTTGTATTTTATGGGAAAAACAGAGGGTCATTTCAACAAAGACTTTAGGGTACTTAAGCTCAGTATATCTGGCTAATTTTTTGCATGCTCCTAGGTCAATGGCTTGACCTTTAGGGAAAACTGTCGGTTACACTCAAAGCCCTCGACGAGGGCTAAAAAGCGACCGCGAGTGAAATTCTCTTTATATGAGCTCTATTACGAAAAAAAAATTCCTCCGACGACCCCCCTTGATATTTTGTGAGGTGGTAGAAGAACACCTAGGGGTGTCACAAAAAACTCGGCATATCTGGGAAAACTTCGTAAAGCGGTCAAAACTGACCAGTTGTATTTCCCTATATAATCTTTGTATTTTATGGGAAAAACAGAGGGTCATTTCAACGCAGACTTTAGGGTACTTAAGCTCAGTATATCTGGCTAATGTTTTGCATGCTCCTAGGTCAATGGCTTGACCTTTAGGGAAAACTGTCGGTTACACTCAAAGCCCTCGACGAGGGCTAAAATGTGACCGCGAGTGAAATTCTCTTTATATGAGCTCTATTACGAAAAAAAATTTCCTCCGACGACCCCCCATGATATTTTGTGAGGTGGTAGAAGAACACCTAGGGGTGTCACAAAAAACTCGGCATATCTGGGAAAACTTCGTAAAGGGGTCAAAACTGACCAGTTGTATTTCCCTATATAATCTTTGTATTTTATGGGAAAAACAGAGGGTCATTTCAACGCAGACTTTAGGGTACTTAAGCTCAGTATATCTGGCTAATTTTTTGCATGCTCCTAGGTCAATGGGTTGTCCTTTAGGGAAAACTGTCGGTTTCACTCAAAGCCCTCGACGAGGGCTAAAAAGTGACCGCGAGTGAAATTCTCATTATATGAGCTTTATTACGAAAAAAAATTTCCTCCGACGACCCCCCTTGATATTTTGTGAGGTGGTAGAAGAACACCTAGGGGTGTCACAAAAAACTCGGCATATCTGGGAAAACTTCGTAAAGCGGTCAAAACTGACCAGTTGTATTTCCCTATATAATCTTTGTATTTTATGGGAAAAACAGAGGGTCATTTCAACGCAGACTTTAGGGTACTTAAGCTCAGTATATCTGGCTAATTTTTTTGCATGCTCCTAGGTCTATGGGTTGACCTTTAGGGAAAACTGTCGGTTTCACTCAAAGCCCTCGACGAGGGCTAAAAAGTGACCGCGAGTGAAATTCTCATTATATGAGCTCTATTACGAAAAAAAATTTCCTCCGACGACCCCCCTTGATATTTTGTGAGGTGGTAGAAGAACACCTAGGGGTGTCACAAAAAACTCGGCATATCTGGGAAAACTTCGTAAAGCGGTCAAAACTGACCAGTTGTATTTCCCTATATAATCTATGTATTTTATGGGAAAAACAGGGAAATTTTAACACAATTTTTAGGTTACTTAATGTCTGTACATCATGCTACGTTTTTGCATACACTACTAAAGATGACTAGGCCGTATGGAAAAACTGTTGGTCAGACTCAAAGCCCTCGACGAGGGCTAAAAGATGATCTTGAGTGAAATTCTCCTTATACGAGATATATATATATATATATAAATAAATTGACGAACGATCCCCTTAATATTATGTGACGTCGTAGACCGACCATGGAGGGTAACAAAAAAACTTTATTCCCGTCATAAACAGCCATTATAGTCGTTAAATATGTTCATATAACGTAATTTCTTATATAAGCAAACAATATAAGTAAACAATGACATACGTCATACGTTCAGTTTTCAAGGGAGGTAACGTTTTTAAAATTATTTTTTTTCAAATAATTGTATACTATTTTAAACAGAAACAGAAAATGACGAAGTATAGCATTTGTTTTAGTACAAAATTAAGTTGTTAATTTAGTTAAGTAACCTAATTAAATAAATTAATTAATTTCAAAAGGCAGTGTAATATAAACTATGAGATATACTGTTCATGAAACCTGTGTAGTTCTAATTCCATTTTAGTTATACATTGCATACTTTCCAGAAATTCTCCAGGAACGAAGTGTAAATGACGAACAAAAACATTATTTTCTAAAATTAGCATTACTGTTTAAATTAAACTTATTAAAGCACTCCACACCCAATCCATCGCTAAATAATTAAGTATTCAAATTCTCAAATGTTTTTTAAAAACCTAAGCGAAGCTAGGCAGTATGCCTAGTATATCATTAAATATGATTACGTTGGAACCTTTTGATGAATATCTTCAAAATTATATTAAGTATTTTTTCAGCAGTTGTTATATTTTTTCAGTGGAAGATTCTTCAAAAAATTGTTGATTATATAAGGGAAAAACTGTAAAATTTCATATTGATAAAAAAAAATATAACATTTACATTAAACTTTAAATAATAGTAAATGGTTGTTTAAGATGATCTTTTCTAGCAATATTTAAGAGTATATTATGTGTATTTTTCTCATTAAACTATTGCATTATTTTTATGTTAAGAATGTGTTTTGTAATCTAATTACAAACTTTATATAATAATAAAATAAGTTCTAAACTGATCAATAGTGTCCGGCCATTAGAAGATTAAAGCAATTGATCTTTTCCACAATAATCTAAAAGCCAACATATGTTCACATGTTAAAAGACTGATGTAACCGATCTGTTTCCTAATACTACAAATAAAACTAGCATGTGTGACCCATTGATTTCCACCTGTTGTGTTGTGTGCCATGACAGTGAAGCAGCTGTGCATCAGTGTCACAGTGTAGCTACCTTCAGTTATGGTCCACTGACCCTGCACTGTTATCCAGTTGTGGTGGAATATGACTGGTGTATGCTCTGTTGAACATCTAGTCTTGAAGCTGTTCGTTTATTTAGTCCACCAGTCCTGAGAGAAGTTGATTCACCTATCTAGTTATATAAAGTTAGTTCAGCTTGTGGACAATTGGTTGTCTAGCCAGATCTACTTATTCAAATAAAAACTGTATTGCTTTTAATGATGGTGTATAGAAATATAAGGGTTAAAGTATCATAATCTAAGATTTAAATATGTTAGTAGGCTATTTCCCCCACCCCACCCATTCTTTGAGGTGTTATTTATGAACACCCCCCCCCCCCCTCCGCAGCCCACCAATTTGGGTAAGATTTATAATCGTTATTGGCGATATTAACTAAATAAGGCGGGCATTTATTTTATTTGACTTTGTCGTGTTTAATTTTTAAAGCGTATTCTTGGCATAGTAATCGATTTCCGAAAATAGGCGTGACACACTGGCAAGTCATATTTGTATTTAGTTAACTTCCCTTCTAAAGAAGATTCCATTATTCTGGCTTTATCAACTTTGGCATAATCGAGAGGAATAGGTGCGTTAGGTTGTTATTCGTATTGTAATCCCTCATCCCTGGTTTAGTGATATGATTAGAAGTCAGGGTTACGGCTTTTGTAGGACTTTGGATAAGATTAGCCTTGACATTAGCAAGACCTATTCGTATCTAGTTATCTACCCTTGTATAAGAAGTTTTCATTCTTCTGGAATATTCGGTCACTGTTATAACACACACCCATTAAGAACTAAAAAAATAAAATAATAGACCCTTGAATTAGAAGTCAAGGTTACGGCTTTTGTAGGACTTGGAATCGGATTAGTCTTGTCGTTAGCAAGACTTATTGGTATCTAATTATCCACCCTTTTATAAAAGTTTCCATTCTTCTGGAATATTCGGTCACTGTTATAACACACACCCATTAGAAGCTACACAAAAATAAAAAAAAATAAATAAATAAAAATAATAGACCCTTGTTGGGCCTCAAATACCACGAACCAGTACTCTTGTTAGCGAGAGACAACTGTGCAGATGTTGGAGGCGGAAGTTGTGATCACCCGTGTGTGTAGTCGTCACGATTTCTTTGTGTCGCTTCTAACTGACGTAACGTTCGGTCACGTGCCGCTATTTACATTCACATCACGTGTTGCTTAAGTAAGGCACCAGGAATATTAACATTATAGTTAAAGAATTTACGAGGCTTCCCAAACTATAGGCCTGCTGATCCGCAACGTTGGTCAGCATTTCTATAGAGATTCGGGGAAGGGCTTGACTGTAACGATCAAGTTTAAAAAAGGAATTAAAGACAATCTAAGAAAAGAAAATTGTAAGCAGTTTCCAGCCCGATATACTAAGCTGATGTTATTGTAACAGTTTACCATATTGCTATGTTAACCTCTTTGGTATAGTGGTTAAGGGGTTTGAGTATATGGTTATAATGAAATGCTGATTAAAAATATCAAATTATGCTGGTTTAAAGAATATCTGAGCACTGAGAAACCCCCACTAAAGTTAGGGTTTGAATCTTGGGTTTATGTTTGTAGGTTGTCACCGTGGCAACCCAGCTCTTGGAACCTTTACAAGACGGGGGTCACCAACTCACGGGGCCTTGTTTAAGTCAGGGATCACCAATCCCTGGCCTGGTACCTTTGTTGATTCGGGGATCGCTAACTCTTTGGACCTTGTTTGAGTCGGGGACCTCGTGGGACCGTTTTGGAGTCTCACCATGTCTTGGGACCTTGTTTGAGTCAGGGATCACCAACCCCTGGTCGGTACCTTTGTTGATTCGGGGATCGCTAATTCATGGGACTTAGTTTGAGTCGGGGATCACGCGCTCGTGGGACCTTTTTTGAGTCTCACCATATCTTGGGATCTTGTTTGAAATGGGGATCAACAGCTCTTGGGACATTGCTTAAGTCGGGGATCATGAACGAGGCTAGACATATTGCTGGCTTGTACTAGATGAACGGATGTCAGAGATACTAACGAACTATATCCATCTTCACTATTTAAGATTATGCGTAAGTTAGTATTTTACTTTTACCTTGTTCTTTTAGCTTCTTTTTTTTCACTGTTTCAGTTTGAATAGAAAAATGTCGTTCAATCGTTTCATTACTAAATGCTTCGAGTTCCATTTTCTGAAAACAAGAAAGAAAAATGTGACCAACGCGTTGATCACTGTGTTGACAAACTTATTGGAGCCTGTTGTTCCCAGTGGGGCAGGTGACACTTGTTGCTAATTATAGCTCACAGAATTCGCGAGCTACAGATGGCGCCACCTGCTCACACGTGGGAGACGTCGTTGTCAGTTATACACAGGCGCGCCGTGGGCTGTACACCAGTCACGGATCCTGGCGAATGGCATCTGGTTCTGGCAGTGTCGTGTCATCTGGTATTGGCAGTGTCATGTCATTTGATATTGACACCGGTACTGGCACTGTCAAGTCATCTGTTACTGGCAGTGTCATGTCATATGATACAGGCAGTGTCATTTCATTTGATATTAACACTGTCATGTCATATGATATTGACAGTGTCATGGGCATTTGTATACTGGCATTCTCATGTCACTATCATGCCATCTGATACTGTCACGTTATCTAATATTGACTTGTTTTTAGTAAGACACTTTTAAAATCTCATGTCATCTGATACTAAGATTGTCATGCCATTTGCTACTGACTCTAACATGCCATCTCCTGCTGACATTATCATGTCATCTGCTATATACACGTTCTGTCTCACTGTCCAACATAATCTTCTATCGACACCGTCATCTGCTACTTTTAGTCACCGTGTCATCTTATACTTCCACTACATTCTGAAACAGACACTGATTTCCCCATCTTATAATGATTTAACCAGACTAAGCTAGTGATCAGTTTGTCGAGTATTAAAATGCTCCATGTCCTACTTCTGTGGGCGTGGCACGTCTTTAGCTGAACCTACCATGGGGAATCAAAGGAAGGGAAATAACAAACCCACTCACACGATTTTCATTATCAGCCATCACACAACAAGGCGGGATCCCGGAAGTCGACCACATGAGCCGTCGTCACAAAAGGAACGGGATTTGTGGGATAGAAATTAATTAGGGTAAAATGTTATGGTGGGCTGTTACTAATTTATCTTCAGTGGCTGTTGAATGCGGTTATTTTTGGGCGTATTGTGCAAGAGATATCCACCTACTCAAAATGATATCACTGTCGTTAGTTCTGTCATTTAGCTTTCTTGCTAGGTTTTAAATTGATTGAGTTTATTAATGTGTGCAAGAGATGACCACCTACTCAAAATGATCGAGCATCAACTTGAGATGCTCGACTTCACCCACTTCATTGCTTTGGTGGAGGCGTTCGTGTGTGGATTACATCTTTGTGCTACGCCAGTGAGGTGTCACAAGGTCTAGGGGCCACTGATCCCCATTGTGTAGTGTAGACCGTCTCTCAGTTTTAGGACCATTGCCCCCCCCCCCCCCCCCAACCCCCATTGTCCTAGTGTTGAGCGTCGTATGTGGAGGTATCTCCCAATTTTAGGACCACTGATCCTCACTATCCTAGTGTTGAATGTCGTGTAGTTGCGAGGTCTCCCAATTTTAGGACCACTGATCCTCACTATCCTAGTGTTGAATGTCGTGTAGTTGCGAGGTCTCCCAATTTTAGGACCACTGATCCTCACTATCCTAGTGTTGAACTTCATGTGTGGACCGTCTTCCAGTTTTAGGACAATTGACCCCCATTGTCCTAATGTTGAAGGTGTGAGTGGACGCCCCCCCCCCATGTGAGAGCATCTGATCCCCATTGTCTGATTGTTGAAGGTCGTGAACTGTCTCTCCACTATCCGTGACTTTGGTTAGATCTGGCCCTACCTATTTCTTCTGATGTCACATGTCTTATGCTAATTAATTTTCACCTCAGTTTGTTCTTTTACAATACCCTTGAATCTGTTTATTATTGTAGAGCAACTAGGGAAACGGGTCGCAGTAGAGAGAGGGCGAGAGACTGAATACTTAATCTGTACACACTACAGTCTGAATACTTTTCTTATTCACTCATCTCACAAAGCAGTATGGATCTTGTGTATTGACATTTTGGGTTCCTTTTTGTATGAAGACATTTATGAAACGTGCTGTCTATGGAAATTCGATCTGTTTTACTAAGACATTTTTTTAACATCGCATGTCTAATCATGTTTTCACACCTGTTGAACCAGCAGACGGACAAAAAAGACCCCTCCCTCCACACATTTATTCACTAGTACCGCTGCAATCATTAGAGTCTTAATGCACTTCTTTGTCTGGTAGTCACCAACACGAAATCGTCATTTCGTTTAGGGCCTTTATGTGCCTGTGTGGCGAAAAACAATCGCAGCGTCGTGTCAAACCTGTTCTGCCACTTGAAAATGGGGTTATTGCAAGGCCAAAACGTCTTGTTTTAACTGCCTTGTGAACAATACATAACACCTTGTACACACTCATTGCAATGTTTGCCACTATGTAAGGGAATCCATATATATATATATATATATATATATATTCTCCTATAGAATCACAGAGTAATAAATTAATCATGCGGCACAAGCTGGTCATCAAAAACCCTTTTGATGGTGCTAAAAATCGATGCTGACACTTTCCTAGTCATGTACTTCTAACAGTGGTGGCAGAACACTCCCTTTAATTTACCCACTAATTGGTTCTGTAATTACGTGATGACGTTTTAGTGCATCCGTCCCCCCCCCCTCTTTCCCCCGTTCCGTTTACCTGATAGTGCCGCCGCATCGCTGCATTGTCCCGGGGATAGCGTGTCACGCTTGGTTGATCTCACCGTGTCCAGCTTGATTTCCATAAGTTGATTGGGGGACTGATCAGCGGTTGTTGTTGCGTGTCTGCCTGCTGGCGTCGCATCTGCTGTCATGATGATTACACCGCGTCACGGCCAGTTTGTGACGCCCGCGTCACTGCGGGCTTTACCCGAACGCCGGCCTGGTTAAGTTAATGAATACAATGATGAATAATTTGTTCCGGCGTCGTTAAAGGATGATGTATTGGAAGAAATTGATTGACGTTGGAAATAGATTTATTTCAAACAAATTGCTGAATTGCTCTTAGCAAAGTACAAATGAGATAAAATAAAAAAAAATCTTCTACATTTATTACACTGAGTTCCAGATTATATATATATATATATATATATATATATATATATATATATATATATATATATATATATATATATATATATAAAATATATATATATATATAATATATATATATATATATATATATAATATATATATAGGCTATATATATATATATATATATATATATATATATATATATATATATAAAATATATATATATATAATATATATATATATAATATATATATATATATATATATAATATATATATAGGCTATATATATAATATATATATAGGCTATATATAATATATATATATATATATATATATATATATATATATATATATATATATATATATATATATATATAATGTGTGTGTGTGTGTTTGTGCGTGTATGTATATGTATTGGTGGGTAATGCGAGGGAGGAATGAGGCAAATTAGATGCAATGAGTTAAAAACAACAACCTTTGTGCTTAAGTTAAAAAATATTTCAGAAAATTCTGTAGACCTCTATTGACTCCTTTCAATTGCTTGTTGATACTCGCTGACCTTTGAACCCTCAGAGTCTTAGATCCCGTGTAGGGTGAACCCTGTCACTAAAGAAATAAAGGTCATTGCCTGATTGACAGCTTGTTGTTTCCTGTCCAGCATCACGCGCGGTTAGGTAACCTAAGCCTTAAGACATCACTCGGTTCTTCCCAGTCCTGTATCTAACGTTGTGTATGTAGAAATAACAATTCTGTGTTACCCCATACACACTATCTGTTATACCGGATGCTCCTCGAATGTTTTGCTCCCTGTGTTTTGTTTTATTGATTCATTTTAGTCACTAATTTGGCTTAACTAACGTACTTTAAATTTATATAATTTGTATATAATGGATC
Organism: Physella acuta; assembly: GCF_028476545.2. NCBI lineage: Eukaryota > Metazoa > Mollusca > Gastropoda > Physidae > Physella > Physella acuta. The sequence continues at coordinate 27,617 of NW_026732575.1, forward strand.
TAGGACGTCACCCCCCCCCCCCGTCTTTAACTCCGTGGTCAGTCCCTTCACCTTAGAGTACATATTATACCTATCCGTACACATCACTATATCAATCCTCCTAACCCTGTCCTTATCCCTTCTCATTATTCCAGACATCTGTTTTAACCTGTCTGTATCTCTCTCCAAATGATCTAGGGGGTGGAATTGGGGGTCAGAGTTTCTTTCAGGCATATCTTCGGCATGGTGGGGGGGGGGGGGGGGTTGCTGTTCGCCTCATAAACAGAAGCAAGTCCACTGCCTCTCCTCCTCCAAACCACAATGTAATGTATTTAAAAAAATATTTGCTTGTATCAGTCTCCCCCCCCCCCCCCCTGAGAATTTACTTCCCCTCTCGAATGTTTTAAGTGCCCAACCCTCCCCAACCTCCCTAGAGAACAAAATAAAAATGTCCGAAAGAAACATTTGGAGGGGTGAACATCATACTTAGGTGGAGGCGGTGCGATGCATGAAGAACCTGCGCCTTAATGTGTAGGTAGTGCAATAGGTTATATCTGTTGCATACGTCTCACAAAATATGTCACTGTTATTGTCACTGTTATAGTCACTGGTGTTTATGTAGGTAGTGTTTTCACTCAGGTCAAACAGCCTTAGTATGTCTGAACCTGGTGTATACCGCACTTTAGTTAGTCCGTATGATTTTGTGTGTTTGTGCGTGTGTTTATTATTGGAACGACTAGCCGTCACGCACTAGTGGATGTGTGCTGGGGTCATCCTGACTTCGCGTGCAAGCAACTGCCATAATAAATGTTCGATCGTTGCATTAAAGCGGTCAATTATTTAAAGGCTATGCTATACTTAGTGATTTCGTCGGTTGCGTGATCAAAGGGAGGTTACACGTTGTACGCCAAATGTCAATGCTGTCCCCTCGTCTCAACATATCTAGCTGTCACCCCCCACCCTTAAAACTTGAGATTAGTTTTGATTTCTGAAGTGGAAGCACTTACATTTTAACGCGTGGCTTGAACGTGCTTACTAAAATTTTTGTTTTGCAATGGCTACTGTTATTTATTGCTCTGGCTTCGTTGTTTTCACATTGGCCCTACATTTAGGTTTTAATTGAATCCTTCTAATACAATGGCGATTATCTTAATGTTATAGGAGCTAAAACATTTTTGTATGGTTTACAATAAAAAAAAAAAGAATCCTGTATAGACCTAGCGATCCATTGGGCAGATGAAGTAGAGTTCATATGTTCCTTGTCCACGGCATATGAAAGGAAGGTGTGGTGAACACTTTGCCCAGCAGCCTTTACTTTCCCTAACATGAGTTAGGTACCCATTAGAGCTGGGTAGACTCGGGGACGTTCTACTGGCTTCGACCCGGGTTCAAACTCGAGACTTCAGGTTAGCAGCCTAGCCTAAACCTAGACGTCCCACATATAGTTCACCATGCGAGTGTATTATTACTTAAGTCAACTATACTTTGCTGAATTGGTTTAGATAATTTTTAATATAACACAAGCCAGAACAGTGGATCTTTAAAAAAAAATAAAGCTTTTAATATCCAGCCCTAATCCACTGGATTACATTGATCCATACACTCTGTTGATATTCAAAGATCGTTAAAACAGATTGCTGGTTTTATTACACGTAGTGCTAGTACTCTAGTCTCTTATCATAGACTTACAACCTTTAGTGCTGCGGGCGCCCTAGAGGTTCTGTGTTTTTGGTAGGTTGATTGTGTATGTACGCTAGCTGTAAACTTGGGCTATGGGTGAAGTATGGCCGTAATAAACTTTGATGTCTTTCAAGTGGTGGATACTGTCAGTGTTTGTTTTAATCCTGGGCGGAATCATGCCAGGCAGGTTTTGTTTTAGAATCGATTCCTTGTTAGCTTGCTGTCGTTGTAGCAGTACATTCAATGTTTTGACGTAATGTATAGAATTTAATATAAAGTAGATCCGTTATTATTGGTGGCATTAGTTCGGTTGTACCACAATTTTTGTGTGTATTAAAACTTTACCTAGCCTTTAAAACTAAATCCTGCTTTAACCCAAGATTTCATAACATCCACCGTCTACATTACAAGAGTAGATGTTATTGAAGCCAAAAGTACCAAGCCAAATACATAATAAATATTGATAAGTAACAGAAAGAACATGAAAAAGCTGCTTTCAAGACATTTTTGTTCTTACCACAACCATTTATTTTAACCATGTCTTTTCACTGAGAAAATAACACCATGTTCAAAATATTATGTTGTGATATACTGTATCTGTTTCATACAATTGAAAACTCGAATACTTTATGCAATAAAAACTGAACATAATTTAAACACAAAAATCCAACGCTAATTGTGTGCCAAGTTTGTTAAATCGATATCTATATCTGATACACTTGTTTATCTGTACTGTTAATATGTAAACTACGTTCAGTCTGATATGACTATCTTCTTTACGGGAAATACTTTTTACATGTCTATTTGGTGGGCGTTGTGTTAGCCCAGTTCCTGGTTGAATTATTCTTAGTTGATAATACAACACACAGCAGACGATTAATGTATGCCCAGTCCATAAGATTTCAGCGACCACTTGTCATGTTGAAGAGGTTGCATGAAGTACTTTCTTTATGTAACAACCGTATTGGATAGTTGGAAGGTTGTGTTGTCTATTTGAACGCGTCTAATAAAGTACTTTGCACTTACAACGACGTAAACATGAAAGGGGGGGGGTGTTCAGGTCTTTTAATATCAATTTTATGTATTTTCGACTTCATATGTTGGTGATAGTCTGTGTGAGGGGGGGGGGGGGGGAATAGAAATCGATGTAAAGGCTAAGATTTGTGATTTTTAGACAGTTTAAAAAAGTGCTTTCCCCCATGTCATAGTTAAAGATAAATTACTGTAAATTATGATTTTTAACACAAAGCTCGACTCAATTCAAGACATGATGGAATATGATTGGAGCACTTTTGCTGTTTAAAATCCCTAAAGTTGAAGTGCTGTTTAGATCAATGAAGTATGATTGTAGTACTTTTGGTATTTATAATCCCTATAGTTAAAGTGCTGTTTACACAAATGAATTCAGCCACAATGAAGTATGATTGTTGCACTTTTGCTGTTTACAATCCCTAAAGTTGAAGAGCTCTTATTATTTCTCACGCCGTTTATAATTTTAAACGTGAAGTTTACCCCGAGTCAATGCACGGGGAGCTATAAATAGACCTTTGAATTCCGATGCTTCCTGCCGCTGATTTTTGTTGATGTGCACTTTTGCCGCTGGTCGTTATTGGCGTTCTTTGTTTCCCATATGACGATCGATTTCATTAGTCAGCGGAGACAATGGTACAGGATTAGGCTTTACTCTTGGCGTTTCGGGTATTTCCGTTTTATTGGAGAGTTGTGCCGTGTTGTCATTTAGTTTTTGTGTGCTGCGAGTGAGAGCTGAGTTATTTAAATCTGTGCAATGTTAGCTAGTGGTGTACCGGACCCAAGGCTTACTTCATACAGGTAATTATAGGACAGTTTTATGAACGTTGTTTACGTGTTGTGTAGCCATTACTGACATTTTTTTTTCTCATGCGAAAATAGTGTTTGTGAACAAAAAGTGGTAGTTTCATTAAAGAATTACAGTGGTTAACGGATGGTTCATGCGTTTGTGATGTATTCTGTTTCCAACTGTTGTGATACCGTCACATATGGTATTTACTTTTGGTCATAAGTTCTTCAGTGTCTCATATTTCTTGTGACGCTTTCCATTATATATTTTTGTGACACATTCTCTTTTACAATGTTTTTGCGGTAAATTCACTGTTCTCTATGATATAATATATGTGATCTATCATAAAGTGTTTCTTGTATGTTGATAGTTGATAGTTCTGTAATATTATACAAATAACTTACACTTGATAAGGAAAAAAAAACACGCCATATCAAACTAAATGGATACGGAGTTAAAAGATATATAATTTCCTTTTTAGAAAAACAAATGTTTGAATCGAACGTGTTTATTCATCTAATGTAAAACGGACGTTCATAATCAGAACGTTCTTGAACACCCCATCCCCTTGTTCCCGAATTCAAAGAGCTATACAATGTATTTCCGCTAACGTTGCCGACCTAGAGCACGCACCAATGGAAGCACAATATGAAAGGGAGTTAACAATCCTTTATCGTTGTCCAATCTACCCCCAACCTCCTCTCCATATCAGCACCATCTGGTCATTAGTAAAGAACAACGCACATCTTCCTTTAGCCCCCCCCCCCCCCTCCCTGCCAACCATACCGCCGGCTATGTACACAGACTCAGTAGCTTCTGTCGAACCGTTCGCTAAAAGGCTGAAATAGTCAAGTGAAGAATATCTGCGTCGTGTTGTTATGTAGAAAATGGCGTTGTTTACATTAAAATAAATTATAATAGAATTTTTGACGTTTTCGTTTTTAAAGGATTTTCGTAATATATAAGTCTGTACGTTTGGATTTCAGCTCAGTTTGAAGTCCAACTCAATCCTGACGATCTTTCTCCCATGTTATTTTTCTTCAATTATCTGCCTCCTCATCCTCTTAATTAAGTCATACAAAAAAGTATAGAATAGATCTTTGTTCAGCAGTGTTACTTATTACAACTAGATATTATTAGTGATGTCGCGTAGATGTATGTGCATTGCCTACAAGGACATCAGCATGATTTACTGTTTCATAATGTTCTACCTTTAGTAAGCCCTTAAGTAAATTATATCTTTTTTACAGAAAATGTTTCTACCTACATAAAAAAAGCACTAGCCAACACACTTCATCTCCTATGTCACAGGATTACAGCTTCCGAAGTATTTTTGCTATAGACAAAAAGGCCCCTTTAAACAGTCCTCACTATAAACATGACAAAACCGAACAACTTCAAACGTTGAAGGGGAACCCCCTGAGAAAACCTTAAAATTTGTACGGTAAAGCTATGCACACATTTCCCCGACATGGTTAGTTAAACACGGACCCTTGCATACCGAACTCGAGCCCTCGCGTTTTGTAACGTTCGGTTAGTGACCTTGTCTAATCTCACTCCCCCCCCTCTCCAAATCACATAGGTACCTATGTTCCCGTATCGAGTTTCCGATAACCTCGGATATTCACCCTAAACACGTAACCGCCCAATCTGAGCTCGTCTCGTGTTAATTAACTCTATCCTTACAACTCTCGCACGGCTCTCGTGTTCGTGAGGATTCAACCACGTTCCCTTCTCTTTTATCACCCCCGTGTTACTGCCTGACATGAGTGCCGTTTCTACAAGGCGCTAACAAATTCTATCATGTTCTGGACATTCAATTCTGGCAGGTTCTCTCTCTCTTGAGACTTTCCCGTCCTGCAAATTTTGACGTGTGCTTCATCGATTTGGGTGGGAAAATAAAAAACCCAGACCTATTTGACCGCCCGTCAAAACGCGTTTTCAGATAATCAAATGATCTTATCTTACATAGGATTTATTTTTTGTATTCAATTTTTTTCGTTTTACAATGAATTTAAAGGAGTTACTTATAAAATTAAGTAATTAATAATGATGCTTAAAACAATATATAACGGCGTGGTCGAACGGTTGAGCGTATAATTGCTAACCTGAAGTCTCGATTTCGGATCCCGTACTCGAGTCCGTAGGAGGCCACCCAGCCTTGATGGGTACCTGACTCCCTTCATATTCCGAGGTAACAGAATCATGTAAACTCTTCTCCACATACCCAAGAAATTGTCGGTTTCGAAAGAGTAAATTTTTACTTTTCTAGTGGCCGTAATTTCTGAACATGTTAGAATATTTAGTAGCTATTTCATAGTGGCCCAGACAACAACTGTTTCGGCTTGGAGCCACCCACAAAATCGGTGACCTTTAAAGCTGGTTTCCTGCGGCAGGTAGTGAGCCAACAGTCTACACCTCCGCCCTTTCACGGGTGGTAGATGTGGACATCTAAATATAGCACACGCGTGGTATCTAATCCCCGTGACACGAGCTAACGCTGTACTGCATTGTGTACACCTACTTTTCTTGTACGAGAAATGGCGTTTCTTAATCTGTGCTATACGAGTATGTTCATCTCAGTTTCTTTCTGCTGGCATATTACGTTATGTATGACTATGAAATAGATATATGTAGTCGTTGGTAAGAAACAGGTAAAGTTACACCTAATATTCCATTACACGTTTTTGAAATAAATAAATAAAACAGTTAAGGACCATTCTGAATTAATGGTTTTTGTTAAAACTGTATGGTGTTTGTTAGATTACGTTTGTATACTGTTTCGAGGTGTCTTAAAGGCAAAACCTAGATAACGCAGTTGGATACACGATCCCCCTTACTTCAATTTAAACCTCTTACAGCAGGTGGCTATTGTTGAGACTAGGCTCTCCTTCCCTTGCTTTTGAACGCTGTGAAATGAAAAACCTACTTTCTAAATATATTCCACCACTATTTCCTGTTTACATTTTGAGCTAGTGCTTTCTCGAAATATGGAATACTGTGGAAGAAAACAAATGTGTAATGTAACCCACCCAACTTTATAATATCAGTTTTCTTTAATGGAACTTTTAGGTATTCAAAAACAGGTGTATTATTGCCCCCTCTCCTTTTTTTTCCCGAGACAGTTTTCGTGGTATTCATAACCGTCAAAAACAAAATCTTTAGCGTTACTACTTTTCCTCTACTCACTATATCCAACTTTTCGTGGTAGTTGGTGTCTGATTAAAAATAATTACTTGACTCTTATGTATCCTCATATCCTGTCACATGCACCGAACCCAGTGAGTTAACATCCCACACCTGTATTCCAGGTACATCCCCCCCCCACAACCATCATCACGTCACCTGTATCGTGTTGCACCGGCTACAACGGTCTCCGAGACTACCTGTAAATTTGGCATTGTGTAAGCCTCGGTGCATGGGCCTGCACTGTACGAGAAAAATAAGCCAGGGGCGAGCACTATGTGAGCTCGTCCATCATCCGCCTGTCAGACGAGTGCTTTGTTTTTCCATCAGCGGAGGAATGTCTCGTTCTATTTCACAACAGCCCTTCCGGTTTGATCCGTTACTATGGTGATTTCGTTGTTTTGAGATACACGTATGATTGACGTTGTTAGGGAGAAGGGCGCTTTACACACTTCGTTGTCATCTTTTCCCGTTCGTGCCCAAGACGCATGAAGCAGATAAAGTAGAGTTGATGTTTCAATGATCTCGGCATACAAGGGGATAATGTGGTCAACACTATGCCCATCTGTGAGTCAGGAACTCACCAGAGCTGGGTGGATTCAGAGACGTCCTACAGACTCGAGCCCGGGATCCGAGCTCGATATTTTTCGCTTACTAAGATTTAAAATGAAATTACCTTTTGTAATTCAAAGAAAATTACCTTTGTATTTTGAATATAATTACCTTTTATACTTCAAATAAAATTACCCTTTTGATTATAATAAATTCAAATAAGATTACCTTTTGTTGAGCTGTGAAAATATAAATATATGTGTGATTTTTCGAAGTGGGGTTGAATAGTGCACCGAAAACATAATTATAGTTTCTTGAATTGAGTAAGGCTATATATTTGACTTACGCTATTATTTTTCTGAAAGATGAATGCTATGATAGTGAGCCACTTAATGTAGAATAGCGGGTTGAGTGACGTTAAAAAATGATGGAAAGCGTGAAGCCACTTTAGTGTCCACAAGCGGGCAACGCCCTGTATGATCAACACCAGTTGTCCTCCCCTCTCCCTGTGTTGATTCGTTGAATTTTTTTTAAGCCGGATATGGCGTGAATGTGTGAGAATTTAAAACCAAATCTAATCAGAGGAAATGTAATTAGGAGGATCACTGAATTTTTATTTTCTTTTAAGCTGACAGCGGGTGTTAGATCAAAAATTCATAAAAAACGTTTTAATAACAAGCTTTTATGTAATGATGCACTAAAAAGTAGAAAATAAATTATAGACTACTATTTAAATAACTATAAAGAAAAGCGTGGGTCACTTTAGTATCTATTGGATACCTTTACTAATGTTAAGGAAGACACCCACGCTTTTCTTTATAGTTATTTAAATAGTAGTCTATAATTTATTTTCTACTTTTTAGTGCATCATTACATAAAAGCTTGTTATTAAAACGTTTTTTATGAATTTTTTTTTCAGTACTTTACATGTTTTATCTACAATAGAGTTACATGACTAAAAACCATTGCGCGCCTACTGAATATCACGTTCAGTAGGCGCGCAATTGTTTTTGAACGCAGCCATTACGTGGTCGTGATGGCGCAGCTATTGATGACGCGTGTGGTGTGGTTGGCTAGACATGCCTACTAATTCGGTACAAATTTTAATTAATTCATAAAAAATCAATTAGGCATCCAATTAAGTCAAATTTAGTTTCAGATTGCATTGTCTTCATGTCTTGACCCACGTGCCAACTGTGAATCGTGTCGGTCAAGTAGAACTGTCCGAATTTTCACTCCTGCGTTTCCGTCTAGACAGACTGACGACTGACGACTGACGACTGACGAGGAAGTGAGTTAAATAAAAGCTTGTAATAAAATAGCGGGGATTCGGTGAGCTAAACTGGGTGGAGGGGGTGGGGGGGGGGGGGGAAATCAGACATACATTACAAAATCTGAAATGCTATTTATTGTATAACGACAGATATATATTTAGAAAATACTACGTTCTCCGATAGTAATTGTTATTTTTCATGGTTTTGTGTGTCGGTATCGCTGTTAGTTCAAAGCATCTAATTAGGAAAGCGATACCAACTAAAATAACGTCGATACTGCCCTGTTTCAGAGCGCGTACGTACCAAATTTAAACAAAATAATTTAAATATTTGTATTGTATTATATTAGTACTGTATTATTGTTTCCTTTCTGCGTAGAACTTCTTTTCGTCTCCATTAATAACATTTCACAACACATGTGATTGATCTGTCTAACAATCCTAACCACAGAAACTTGAACGGCCTATTAAGGTCTACTTCAGGAATACATACAACTATTTTTCTTCTGTCGAATAGACGGTTTAGTCCGTGCATTTTTAAATTGAAGCCTTTAAAAAAAATCCAGGTGTCGTATAGTTTCTGAGTAGCTGAGGTATTATGTTACACGATCTCAGTTCGTTGTCGGTAGAGCATACTTGTTTAAAAAAAAAAAACATAGTTTTCTTTCTGACTCCATGATTAAAGCAACTGTCATGTTTATGTTTCTAAATATATTCCCGAGATTATATTTCGGAAAGGTTTTAAAAGTTCAGAAAGATCAATCATTTGGTAACACGATAGCTGACTTATTTCGAGTAAAATTCTGTAACAAGGAAATTAGGTACATTTAGAAAAATCCATTAGAAAGAATATACGACTCTAATACCAACCAAATACTACAAAGATAATGAAGACAGATTTTAGTTATCGATATTTAATGTTCAGTAGAGTTTAAAACCCTAAATCTGTGATACTTGTTACATAAATGATACATATGATAAACGTGTTGTTAAACAATTCATACTCAACACTACAAATTAAGTGCGTTACTTTCTAAGCTTTCTAAGATCTATTTCTTTATGGCTGTTTTAATGACGTACATCAATATGACAGTGATTTTCAAATTATGCAATTTTTGTGTGGGTTTAGTTAGCTAAATATAGCTTGATCCACCTATGCAGTAAACAGGTTAATTTCATTGTATAGGATTAGCCTCAAAGCCGTTGTTGAAAGGAATGTTTTTTTTTATGCCGTTAGATATAGTTACACAACTTTCGTATACAACATTCCCCCTTATGTGTATGTTAAAAGCTGTATACGTGTAGCGTTGATTAGGGCACGGCAGTGGCGTAGCAAGGATCGTCTCAAGGGGGGGGTTCCAATTTTTACCCGGGGACAAACTTTCGATTTGCACCCCCGCCCCCCTTATACTTTTTATATATACCGAGGGGTCTATGGGGGGGGGGGGGGGGTTATGACCCCCCCTAACCCCCCCCCCCCTGCCTACGCCACTGGGGCACGGTAACACACCTGAGTTGTCCACAGTCCAGGAATATCACTGGAGGCTGCTAGCCTACACCACTACCAGCACCGTAGGTAGATGATCCCAGATCCCAAACACACTGAGCTGTGCAAATATCTTAGCTCCTAACCTCAATACCTTAGCTCCTAACCTCAAACACACTGAGCTGTGCAAATATCTTAGCTCCTAACCTCAACCACACTGAGCTGTACACATATCTTAGCTCCTAACCTCAATACCTTAGCTCCTAACCTCAATACCTTAGCTCCTAACCTCAAACACACTGAGCTGTGCAAATATCTTAGCTCCTAACCTCAAACACACTGAGCTGTACAAATACCTTAGCTCCTAACCTCAAACACACTGAGCTGTACAAATACCTTAGCTCCTAACCTCAAACACACTGAGCTGTACAAATACCTTAGCTCCTAACCTTTCCCCCTTTTATAAACACCTCAGCTCACAGGTGAATAACGAACTCTATCCCCCTCCCCCCCAAACTTACCGTTCTCGTTTGAACGTTCCCCATCACCCTCTCCACGCTCTTGAACTTTTCAACCCCCCCCATCCCCTTTTGTTTTTCTTCTTGATCTTTCAGCTCCCCCCCCCCTTCCACGTTCTTGATCCGTTCACCCCCCCCCCCCCCCCCCCCTCTTCTTGATCTCTCAGCTGGTCCCCCTGGTCATTCACAGTGTTGTTTATGAACGTGGAGCCATCTTAGCGCCACATAATTAAACACGGGAGTTGACATAAGGCCTTTTTTTTTTATTTGCGCCCTGACAGACGGGCTTCTGGTGTGAATGGCCACGACTGTTGAAGCTAGACTCAAACGAGGCTGCTCAGCTGTTGGTTGGTTTTTTTATACTGCTGGTTAATGTTCTCCGTGGTTTTGTCCCCTTAACCTCCCAGACTCAAGCTCACACTCCTGAGGTTTTTTATGAAACAAAACCTCATTGTGTTAAGCATTGATTAAGTTAAAAAACAAAACAAAACAACCAACAACAGCTCAACAAAAACTAATTTGTATATAGATCTAATCTAATTCTGGTTTGGACAGTTATTGTGTTTTAAGAAAATTTAATTCTATCTTAGATTAGAATATAAAATACTCTTCTTAAAAATTTAATCCTATCTTAGAATAAAAATATTCTTCTTAAAAATATTTTTTTTTCTAGTTCACTATGTGTTTATTGCGTATTATAAAATGAAACAAAAATAAACCGGGAGTGATCTCCCCTAAACTTTCTCGGATATTCTTATATAAAACAACAGGGGTGGGAACTCCATTTCAAATACTTAAAGTTTTTAAAATAGAATAAAATCTCGTAGAAAAAAAGAATTGCACACCAGGTGAACGCCAAATGAAATGTGCATAATAGTGCGCAATATTATTAGTACTTTATAAAAATCTCGATTTTTTTTTTTTGCACGATTCCAAGACTTTCTCTATACTTCGTATATACGAGAAAGTAAAAAGTGCATTAAAAGTTCTTTTATTTTAAACAGATATTCCGTTTCTGGCTAATTTCATATATTGTTTAAATGGGAAAAAATGGCTAGAAACAACCTTGACCTAAATTTGTTTCCAGAAAAGGCTACATTTGTCTGAAACCTTGAAAGGTTAACAAGCTTTGATACAGCGAGCTTTCGGTGTTGAGAAGAGCGGACCAGGAATTTTAAGTCTAAAATTGACATTAATCGATCGAGGCACATCCGTCATCGTTTTAAAGTCCATTTGTCCCTTTCTTCTAGGGGGTTCAGTAAATAGAATTGTCACTTTTAGAGGCGCACTCTTGGAACTACAGGCAATCTTTACAGCATTGGGTTATTTGGTTAAACTCGAGGATAACACATTTAAAGTACAGGAGGGAAGGGTGCGAGTTTCTTCCATGCATCTCTTCGGAATTTATATATGAAATATGTAACAGTTTCCGCCCCCCCCCCCCGAAATTTTAGGCCCCCTTGTCAAATATTTCAAGTGCCCCCCCCCCCTCCGGTGAAAAAAGTCTGGAAGAAACACTGGTGGCTTGAAAGGGTATGTGGGTGTTAGTTGTTCTTTTAAAAAAATTCATTTCTGCGTTAATTATACATGATAAATCACATACTCAACTAATAAACATAGGTCTGGTCTAACTCATGCTATCAGTTCTAATGCTTGTCATTCGGGTATTGTGTTCAGTTCCGGGAGTAATCCCAAGTTTTATTGCAATTATACAGCCTAGTGATAAAGGAAAACACATCATGATTTACACCTAAACCATGTTATGTAAATATTTGTAAACCGCCGTATGCTCAAGTAATGATTCGTTTATTCTCATCACGTGACTTAACCGTGTAGTTTTGCTGTCACTTTATTTTGCACGTTGGCGATATCTATAAATATCTGTATTAAAGTAGTATTAAGACAATCTTCCTCTACGCTATGTCATTATTTGACTGGAGCCAACAGCTGGCTTATTTAGCTGACGTTAGCTTAACGGTTCATGATGTCGACTCTTCCCTCCCCCCCCCCCCCCCCCGTTAACCAGGTGAATTGTTTTTTTTTTCCTTTAAAAATAATGATATCTTTAGGCATTGAAGACACTGAATCCTCTAACATTATAAGACTATTGATTTTGTATTGTACAATACCAGGAAGACAAACCTGTCTGGTAATGCGTAATGACTACTTTTTTTCCCCAGAAAGTTGCAGGGGGGGGGGGGAGGGGGGGGGATGCAAATAAAGGTCATGAACGCGAAAGTAGAGCCAGGTTCGTCATGCACGAATGCTTTAGATTGGAGCAGGTGGGAGAAAATAGGACGAGGTTGGCGCGAAATGTTGACGTCATTGACACAGATACATTGCAGTAGCTTTGCGGGAAAATTATTTGTCGAGTTATTTAAACACACGAAAATACAAAACTAACGTCATTCTCTAGATTGATATGACGAAGGATGAATGTATCGGTAGTGACAAAATGTTACATGCAATAGAGCATCTGTTATAGTTTTGAGGTGAAAACGTGTGAGCGAATTATGTTGCATGACAAAGTTGTTCTTTAATTTTGATGTCGGTTATTGATAAAATCTAGTGTTTTTAGGTTATACTACCAGTGAGGTTTCGTGTAAGATGTTTAGTTTAACTTTTAAAAAAATACAGAGTGCTGTATATTCTGATTGATTGATTTGTTGTGTTGTCAATGGTCTTTTATCCCCTGAACTGTTCTGCTTTTATTGTTAAAATACACTGAGGTGATGGCGGGGGCAGGCGAGACTGACTGAGCAGGAAGTTATTTTTAATGTCGACTTCAAGGGGTTTTTCTCTGGCGCCGAGGTCGAGAGGTAGGCCGTGCTGTTGCTTAACAGAATTACGTAATTTAGCCAGATTTTTTATGTGAATTATTGATGTCAGCTTTTATGGTTGAAAAGTACAAGTCCGGGGAAAGAAAAAGACAACTGTGCTTAGTGTTGATAGAGTTCATTCAAATTTCGAGGTCCCAGAAACTTCATCTAGAATCTAGTTGCTTCTTTAACTTAACTTCTTTATCTTTAAACTCTTCATAAATAATAAACTGGAGCGCGCTTAAGCTAGGCAATTCTAATTTTATGCCTAACAATTTCACTGAACCGCTTATAGTAAAACCCGGTAGTAAAAGGAAAAAAAAAACCCACATCTCCAAATTTTATGAATGCAGTTTGTACTGTTTTTTTTTTCTTTTATAGTTGTTTAGTTCTAAACGTATATACTGTACGTATTTACTTTAAAACATTAATTAACCTGTACTTAAACAATGTTAACAGGGCTGCCGACAATAATTTAAAATTAATCAATACTGAAGTGCTTCTTGAAATTTAAAACGTTAAGTATTTTCTGTGTTATTGTTCAGTCTGAGCAACGCCTAGCCAGAACCGCTTGTAAATTTATGACCCGAGCTTTGTTTAGATTTCTACAGCTAGGCCCTAGCTGGCTTCATACAGGACGTTACACCATTTAAACGAGGGTTGTTCTTTTATTTGTAGCAAGCTACACGAAGACAGACATTTTATATTTGTATAGAAAAAAAACTGCACCATGATTGTTGTTACACACCTAAGTGCTTGTTCTCGTGTACACATATACATATAGTGCTTTAGTTCTTGATCTTACACTACACGCTTCTTGTATCTCTCACCTCCAGTAAAAACTGTTCTTCTTCATGGTACATCGCATCGCTTTTTTATGTATGACATTTCTATTTCCATTTGTTTGTGCTTCACAATTTGTTTTAGTTTTGTAAAAACGCGTGATCTTTTTGGAAGTTAAAATTGTTTTTTTTTCTCTAAACGTTTTAATTGGTTCATTCATGTTCGCCGTGTATAATCAAACATTATTAGCAAACTTAAACGTATTTGGTAATAGTATGCATCATGAATGAAGTTCACTATACGTTTTCATGTTTGGTTTTTCGTTCAAAGTAGAAATCGTTACGAATCCCCTGTCCTCACCCTCCCCCCCCCCCCCTTTGCTCCAACATCGACTCTGTTTTTTCTGTGTGTTTGCCTGTGGCTGAAATGTGGTCACCGCCACAGACAGGTAATCAGTTAAGTAGTGTTCGTGTTATCGATGTCTCTGGCCGAGAGTAAAGTGCGCTGCAGCGGAAAGTAGACAGACGCCCTGACATTTCAGGGCGATCATTAGATCTACAAGTAAGTACAGGGCCAGCATTAGAAATCAAACGAGTGGTTGAAAATGTACCGTTGCTTTCTAAGTCTGTTCATACTAACGCCGAGGGTACGGAAAAAACATAGCTCCACGTCTTTCCTATCGATTGTCAGGTGTGAGAGGGTACTTTGCTCCATAATGTAATTTCGCCGGTTGTAATTAGTAGCTAGCCTGTGGTCACACTGGGTCATAGGTTGACTTTTACACGGTTCTCCCAAGCAACACGATCCGTAGCTAGTTTCCTTAACCCCCCCCCCCCCCCCCCCCACTCCACAGTGTTCTTGGCTCACCTCTTTTTTTTGTTGCTCCGGTGTTGGTAGTACGATGCACAAATCCAACACACGACCATAACACTAGCCTTTTCTCTAAACCCTTAGTTAACCATTTCTTCCGTAGTTAATGCTTATTCCGACGTATACGTAGGCCTACACTACTCACGCACTCTAGCAAACAAGAGAACAAACATTTCTAACAAACGAGATTGATGGGATATTTCCCGTTTGAAAAACAGAACAAAACTTGTATTGAATTATTTTTTGTGTTTCTGCATTAAATAATCATTGAATAAAAATAAATCAGATAATTGACATTTTATTTTTGACACCAATCGAGTGCACAGAATCTAATTGATGTGAATATCAATGATTCAATCAAGTTTTCTGTTTCATTCAATGCTACAACTCATTAATTTATTTGTTTAAAAAAAAAAAAAAAATTTTTTTCCACTGGCCAGGCAGTCGCGTGAGATGACCGTAGATAATGTATCTAGACACTTAGTGAAGTGTATCACATTAGTTCAGTATTGGCTATTGATCGGTAGCTGGCATTGTATGACATCAGTGTTAAAACGGCGTAGTTTTAGACATGGAGTGAGAGAAAAAACTTGTGTAAACGGAAGGAGGTGGTGAGGCAGACCAAAGCATTCGATGAGCTGTGGCGATTTCTGGGGTGGATGACTACTGGTCATATGAGACTACAGTAGATACATTATCTAGACACTTAACAAGGTGAAACACATTGGTTCATTATTGCTGATTGACCGGTAATTGACATCCGTTTTTTTAAACGTCGTAATTCCCAGACATGGAGGAAGAAAAGAGCAAACATGTTTAAGTGAGGTGGCGAAGCTGGCCGAAGATTTCGATGGGCTGTGGAGTCATAGGGATGGAGGGATGGGATGTATGAGTGGATAGATGGATGCGTAGGTTGGTGGATAGATGGGTGGGTGGATGGATGGGTGGGTGGGTGGATGGATGGGAGGGATGGGTGGGTGGTTGGATAGATGGATGGATGGAAGGGTTGGTGGATGGATGGGTGGTTGGATAGATGGATGGGTGAGTGGGTGGATTGAAGAGTGGGTGGATGGATTGGTGTTTGGATGGATGGGTGGTTGGATAGATGGATGGGTGAGTGGGTGGATTGAAGAGTGGGTGGATTGAAGAGTGGGTGGATGGATGGGTGGTTGGATGGATGGGTGGTTGGATGGATGGGTGGTTGGATAGTGGATGGATGGATAGTGGATGGATGGATGGGTGGGTGTATTGATAGATGAGCGGATGGATGGGTGGGTGGATGGATGGATGGTATGAGATGTCTACTAGTCATGCGAGACGGGCGGAAATACTGAATCCCTACACTTGGCCAAATGGTTACAAATTGGTTCATCATTGCCGATTGATCGGTGGCTGTCGTCTGTGTTTAAACGGCGTAATTGTCCTCACACACGGGGGCGATTTAACGGTCGCTCACGGAGGACCTGTTGCACGCATGTCTAAACGTGGTCACGTGCTTTGTCTCACTACCGCTGGCATCTAGAGGTCAATAAACTGCGTTTTTAAACTGATGTCTCCTACTCTACTACCGGCTGTGTGCAGTATCACATAGCTGATGTACAGGGGGCATACGTATCATATTTAAAACGAGATCAGGTGTACAGTGTTTTTTTTCCAATTTTGTATTATAATAGTAAAAAGTCAAATGATTACTTGTAAACAATATTTGCATTCTATTGTTTGGATACTTAACAACTCCCTAAAAGTGTGGAGTTGCCTGTAAAAGAACATACATTTAACACATAATTATGCATACTGCATTTGTTTTTACAGCAAATATCCATTTTCCTAATGTGTGACATGTTGATCACTTAGTACTATTTTAAAAACTTTTGCTGTAATATAAAGGTTTGTGTTAGTTATGCCACTATTGATAATACACTGCTGTTTTCTGTCTCTATTGTGTTATCTTTCTAACAATACATATAAAAACAACTGGCATATATAGAACCAAGAACGTCAACCCTGAATTGGACAGCCATCAATACGATACACATGATGATATAGACATGGACCGTGTCATTGTTTATCTCCCCTTGCACTGGGTGTGTGACAAATAAGACACTCGGAAGATGTCGTTTGGATAATTTTATCTGATAAACAGCGTACATGTATGCTTGCTATCGATTAGCTTGTTCTGTAAAGGTTGCTGTTGGAGGTAGTAGTTCGGCTTTCTTCTCTGACTAATCACAGCGCAACGGATATATATATATATATATATATATATATATATATATATATATATATATATATATATATATATATATATATATATATATATATATATATATATGCAAACATAAATATGCAAACATATATATGCAAACATATATATGCAAACATATATATGCCTATAAATGGGCATATATATGCGTTTACATATATGCCTATATATGGCCCTATATATATATATATATATATATATATATATATATATATATATATATATATATATATATATATATATATATATATATATATATATATATATATATATATATATATATATATACTAGCCGTCCCGGCCAGGCCCTGCTCTGGCTTCTGTGAAAAACCTTTCTGTTAAAGATCATTACCTGTGTGTTTAGTAATCATCATAAACCCGGCATTGCACACCCAAACCAAAACCAAAACAACAAAACGCAAACATAACGCTAACACAATTACAAATACAAACGAAAACAAAAACCTAACAACTAACCCAACCACAACCACAAACACCAATACGAACACAAAGAAAAAAACAAACGAAAAAGCAAACGAAAACAAACCAAATCCAAATGCAAAACCAACCACAAACCCAAAGAAAAAAACACAAACGAAAAAACAAACGAAAACAAATCAAATACAAACGCAAAACCAACCACAAACACAAATACAAACACAAACGCAAAGAAAATAAAACACAAACGAAAACGAAAAAAGAAAGAACAAAAACGCACCATGACGTCACCGCCTGATTGAACTTAGTAAACGACTATAGTACATAACTTATTCATAGTGTTTTGAACTCACGCGAACGTATATACCATAGCGTACACCGGAAGGCCCGGGGCGCCAAATAGCACCCTGTCGGGGTGCCGGAGGACGCCCGGATTTGATTCACTTAAAGACTATAGTAACCTTTCTTACCCATAGTCTATCGCACTGTTAAAAACAAAATTATGCAGCATAGCGCTCACATGATAGCCCAGGGTGCCAAATCGAACCGTGCAAGGGCGCCGGCGGACGCGCCTGTTTCAATTTAGTGAACAAAAATGATAATACTCCAAGCTTATCCGTAAATGGAAAGAAATAAACATATAGGATTTGTAGGACCTGGCTTATTAAATGTTATTGATTTAAAAAAAAATATTGAACAGTATGTTCAGTGTATAGAATAAATAAAAGGCAGTGTTAAAAATACCTAACGACATTGCACTTAATCAATCCCCGCTAATTATGTAATTTTTTTTTTTCTTAACACCAAAAACAAAGTAATAAAATGTAAATTCTTTCTTCTTAAGAATTTTTTTTTTATTAAAGGGAAGTAACTGTGCAGTCAATACATTTCCGACACAATTTTAGAAATTTTATAAACGTCGATACACTTTTTAAAAATTTTATGTCGCGTTCATAATTGAAAATTATTCTTCTAAGTAAATAGAATGAAAATTGTTTTTAAAGACTTTCAATGGTAATTTTTTGACTCGTAAATTTAGACTATGAGCACAATAAAAAATCTAACACTTAAATCCATAGAAGTGTCAACGACAAACTTTTTTGCCACACGTTACAGAACTGAGCTTTATATATTAGATATATATATATACTAGCCGTCCCGGCCAGGCCCTGCTCTGGCTTCTGTGAAAAAACTTTCTGTTAAAGACCATTACCTGTGTGTTTAGTAATCATCATAAACCCGGCATTGCACACCCAAACCAAAACCAAAACAACAAAACGCAAACATAACGCTAACACAATTACAAATACAAACGAAAACAAAAACCTAACAACTAACCCAACCACAACCACAAACACCAATACGAACACAAAGAAAAAAACAAACGAAAAAGCAAACGAAAACAAACCAAATCCAAATGCAAAACCAACCACAAACCCAAAGAAAAAAACACAAACGAAAAAACAAACGAAAACAAACCAAATACAAACGCAAAACCAACCACAAACACAAATACAAACACAAACGCAAAGAAAATAAAACACAAACGAAAACGAAAAAAGAACGAACAAAAACGAACCAAATCAAAACGCAACCACTAACGCAAACCCAACCTAAACACAAAGAAAACACTAACGCGAACATGAACGCACAGTGCTCAGAGTCTAGCCCGGGGCGGAATCGCCTGTTTCAGCTTAATAAACGACTATAGTACCCCAACTTATTCATAGTCTTTTGCACTCACTTTAATGAACGTAGGCGCGAAACCGAACACGGGAGGCCCGGGACCCCAAATAGCACCCTGTCTGGGCGCCAGAGGACGCACCATGACGTCACCGCCTGATTGAACTTAGTAAATGACTATAGTACATAACTTATTCATAGTCTTTTGAACTCACGCGAACGTAGATACCATAGCGTACACCGGAAGGCCCGGGGCGCCAAATAGCACCCTGTCGGGGTGCCGGAGGACGCCCGGATTTGATTCACTTAAAGACTATAGTAACCTTTCGTACCCATAGTCTATCGCACTGTTAAAAACAAAACTATGCAGCATAGCGCTCACATGATAGCCCAGGGTGCCAAATCGAACCGTGCAAGGGCGCCGGCGGACGCGCCTGTTTCAATTTAGTGAACAAAAACGATAATACTCCAAGCTTATCCGTAAATGGAAAGAAATAAACATATAGGATTTGTAGGACCTGGCTTATTAAATGTTATTGATTTAAAAAAAAATATTGAACAGTATGTTCAGTGTATAGAATAAATAAAAGGCAGTGTTAAAAATACCTAACGACATTGCACTTAATCAATCCCCGCTAATTATGTAATTATTTTTTTTTCTTAAGGGGTCATCCATAAATGACGTCACGCTTTTTTTGACGATTTTTACCTCCCCCCTCCCCTCCGTCACACGTCGTCACAAAAAGCCAGACCCCCCCCCTAAAATGACGTCACACCTCAACCTACAACCCCCCTCAAAATTGCAGTTGAATTTTTTTTTAAACATCGATATTTTTCCAAAATCTTGTCTAAACTTTTACAATTTATTAAAACAGTTATCTAAATCGCGAAATAACGTCTAAAATTCGTTTTCTAACATTGCTTTTTTATAATGCAAAAATGTGACGTCGCAACATCTGACCCCCCCTCCCCCTCATCACACATCGTCACAAAATTACGGACCCCCCCTCCCCCCTACGAGTGTGACGTCATTTATGGATGACCCCTAACACCAAAAACAAAGTAATAAAATGTAAATTCTTTCTTCTTAAGAATTTTTTTTATTAAATGGAAGTAACTGTGCAGTCAATACATTTCCGACACAATTTTAGAAATTTTATAAACGTCGATACACTTTTTAAAAATTTTATGTCGCGTTGATAATTGAAAATTATTCTTCTAAGTAAATAGAATGAAAATTGTTTTTAAAGACTTTCAATGGTAATTTTTTGACTCGTAAATTTAGACTGTGAGCACGATAAAAAATCTAACACTTAAATCCATAGAACTGTCAACGACAAACTTTTTTGCGACACGTTACAGAACTGAGCTTTATATATTAGATATATATATATATATATATATATATATATATATATATATATATATATATATATATATATATATATATATATATATATATATATATATGCTACCTTCATTACCATCATCTTCGCCGATCTCATCATTAAAACTGTAACGTTTTATGAACATCGCAGGCTGTACTTAAAAACTACGCCATATTTTCCCCATTATTATGCTATATTGTACCACGCCGTTGTCATTTTCTGAACACTACCTCTAATCCTGTTGCTTGATGCATTAGGTCAGCTGTACTACTTGACTCCCGCCGTCATTGATGTTATACTGTAGTTTATCATAATACTATACCATTCTATGTATAGATAAAGGGTACAGAAACCCGGCTAATTCAACACCTAGTGTCATAACGATTCATGTAAACAAAACCCAAACACAACGAGCTGACATTCACGATAGACCGTTTTTAATATACGATTTTATTTTTAACTTTTCTGCACCATGTTAACCCTTGTCACTTTTTGCTCTCTTCATCAACTTCAAAACATAATTAGCTTCATTTAAAAACTTCAGGTCGCGTGCTATAGGCGTGTTAACAAAATGCTTCGTTGATCCCAGATTAAGAACCCTTGTCTCGTAATGCTAGTCTTTTGTTAACGAGGTATACGGCTCGTGTTATTAATCCTACGAACTGGATATGGCAGCGGGATAGAAATAGGTGGACATTGTTGTCTAGTGTTTTGGTGCAGTGGGGGATAAAGGGGAGGGCGGTGCTACGTGGCTTGTTTCGTTCGTCGTCATTACTCTCTGTTGAACTGGGTTCTTATTTGTTTCATTCTTTCTGTTTCTACAGGTCAACTCGAGGCACGTGCATTGGATATAAACTCCAGGCAGTTCAAGTTGACAACAGGTGAGTGTCCACTCTTTGGAGTTCAATTTATAAACTGATTTCTTTCTTTGACGTTAATCCATTGCTCGATTTGGAGTTCAATTTATAAACTGATTTCTTTCTTAGACTTTAATCCATTGTCCGAAAGCTAAGTTTAATCTCGGTGTGGATATTATATATACGTATGCATTTATATGATGTATGCATATATATGATGTATGTAAATGTATATTTATATATACAATATATAGATTCTATGCTGTATATATGTATGATGTATATATATATATATATATATATATATATATGTGTGTGTGTGTGTGTGTGTATTTCTGTGTATTTTTATTCTAATTCAATCTATTTATATTCTTGACATCTGTCTGTGTTAAAAGTCCCAAGAGAAACTAATCTTTTCAAAGCTAGAGATGGATTGTTGGAGATTTTCTTTAGCCTCTGCATTCATTCAAATCCTCTTCATTTAAATTCCCTATCCTTTAGACGTGGGTGTTGCCACGTGTATGCCTGGCGAATCTGCTATTGTTGTAGCATTAATTTCAGCTTAGGTTGCACGACAGACTAAAATTGAGCACATATGTTTCGAAAATAGCATTATTTACTTCAATGTTTTAGCGATATAACATGTGGCATTTGTACTAACGCGTGTTTTGATTCGTACTCTTGGCATGTTCTTTGTTTCATAGACTGTGTTCTTACGGATTATCTAAGGCGCTGGTATTTCTTGTAGACTAATCATTCTCAATTTTTGTCTGTTTCATTATCGTTTTCCCCCACTCGCGCCCTAGCTACATTGATCAGATCAAGTAGAGTTCATCTGTTTCAATGACCTCGATTTTGTGGTCAGCATTATGTCCCGCCACCGAGGTCACCTTAACGTGAATCAGGTACCCATCAGCTAGGTGATGTACTTAGGGACGTCCTACAGACTATAGCTCCTGTTAGCAAACATGAGCTCTATCATCCGACCAAATTGTTTATGTATGGGTTTTGAGTATATTTTCGTAATTATGGCAACTTCAGGTAATCTCATCTATATACTACTAAAAGTCAAGTTTGTTTACATGTTTGAATATTTATTTGTTTGTTTTTTTGTTTGTTTTTTTGTTTGCCTGATTGACTATTGCTCATGGTTGCACTCATCGTGGAAAGCTGTAAAATAGTATGTAGGTAGAGAAAAATTTTTGTTTTAAGACAGACTGTTAATCACAAATTTATTTAAAGACGTTAATTAATTTATTGATTTATTCATACGCAGAGTAACCCATTTTTTTTAAAAAGATTAAAACGACCACTACACTTGGCGGGACCGTGACGTCACAGGTTTTTGTTTACTCTTTAGTAGAATAAAATGGCGGCGTCTATCGAAGAAAATTGTGTTCCCATTCACAAGTTTAACGCGTTCTAAATCTAATTTTCTGTCGGTCATAACTTTAACAATACGTCCGTTTGCTGTATTTATTACGTTCCAACACTTATATCAATTTTCAACTGTCTTTTTCATTTAGTTTTACAATAAATTTCTCTAGATCTAAAGATCAGCTGTCGAAGGAAAGTTATTAAGTTATGAATCTAGAATCTAGCCTAGGGCCTAGATCTAGATCTAGGTCACTAGACTCAATGTAAATTCTAGATCTAGACTTAATGTAAATTCTACATCTAGAATCTATTTCGGGCCTTAATTATTTTATATAAATCTTTGTTTAGCTTCAATGATCATCTAATTCGAGAATACATGGGATTTTTTTGTTATCTAGGTTCTATATCTAGATATAGTAGGATTACTCACTAACTTGGAGGCGTGGTCGGCTGCTAACAACAATATGGCGTACGGACCGGACGCATGTCTGCCGACCATTTTTAGGCCATGTTTACCACGAGCAAAATGGCGGGTGTTCACATTATTTAAACATGGTATAGGTGGCCAGGGCTAGATATGCCAGAAAAGCATTTTAAAATTTGCTTTGGAGAATGAAGGCTAAATTTTAAAGTCAGTGTCATAAACATTAATAGAACTTTTTTTTTTTTTACGTTTTCAATTATTTTTTCTTAAGCCCTATATGTGAATGATAAGGTTGACTATCAGGACCTCGCGGGGCACAGGGCAGGTGAAGTAGGGTTCATCTGTTTCTTTGTCCTAAGCAAATGAAGGGATAGTGTGGTCAGAGACATGCTCGGCTGGAATCGTTTTTGTTGTCTGAGACTTGGCGGGACACTGGGCAGGTGAAGTAGAGTTTAGTAGGTCACCTGTGACGTCAGTATATGAAGGGATAGTCCGAAATCGTTGTTTTCGGTGTTTTTAAAAGATAAAAAAACATATTTTTGAATGTGGGGTCTGTTTTTTGTGACGATAAGTGACACTGCAGTAGCGTAGCGAGGAGGGGGGGGGGGCGGGAGGGGAGGGGAGTCGGGGGGGGGGGGGAAGGGGGGCGGGGGGGGGGGGGACATGTTGGGGCGGCAAAATGGTTTGGAAAAATAAATTGAAAGGTTGAGGGGGGTTCAAATGGAAAGTTTGAGTGGGGGGGGGGGGGGGGTTGAAAATCGAAATCTTGGGGGGGGGGGGGGGGGTTCAAATCGAAAAGTTTGTCCCCGGGCGCCGGGAAGGGTCGCTATGCCTCTGAGTGACAGACGTGATGTTTTTTGATGGATGACCCCCGAAGCCCACAGTTATCCAACGGATGACGGGTAGTCTAGTTTGTACTGAAAGTCGCCAGTGCTCGCCACGATTCCTGCGCTGAATAGTTTCTTGTATTACTATAAGAGTTTGGCAAACTTGAGGTTGTATTGATTTATACCATGGGCTGTGGTTTTTATGCTTTGTCGTATATTTTTTATTAGTGTCCCTTTCCTGGGTTTTATAGGCAAGAAAGTGGGTGCGTTACTATCAGTGTGTCTGTTTATTTGAGGAAGAGTATTCCCCAAGGTGGTAGAGCACTCGAATGCTAACCTGAAAGTTTCGTGTTGGGGTCCCGGGTACGAGTCCATAAGACTTCTCAGAGTCCACCCAGCTGTGATGGGTACCTGACTTACATAAAGGCAAGTAAAGACGACTGGGCACGGTGTTGAACATACTATGCTTTTATGCCAAAGTCAGTAAACACATGACCTCTGCTTAACCTGCCCCTGTCAGATCCAAAATGGTACTTTGCTGTATTGGTTGTTGACACGCTGCATGTCTTCATAGAAACTACCATAGGGTTTTCACTGTTACACATTAAGGAAAGCATGTTCCCATTTAAACTTAACCATCCATTTGGTAGGTAAGTAGGGTTCATGTTTCTTGACCTCGGCATATGAAGGGATGGTGTTGTCAGCTCTATGCCTAGCCGTCTTTATGCTAACAAAATATTAATTAGCAATATATATATGCTAGCAATATATTAATATAATATATTTTCAAAACTGATGCCACTACTTTTAAAGATATCCTCTGTTCTAGCACCAAAGGCTTTGATCTTTACACTACTTTAATATACTCTAGCTCCAAATATAACAAACATGACCTCTTTTACTCGACTATCTTCTTTAGATTTTTCAATCACGGGAAGCTTTTAAGTAAAAAGAACCACATCTCGCTGTAATTTGCCGTGTTTCTTTTCCCCCAAGTTTTGATGTTAATTTACTTTTTTAATAAAAACGCCTCGATAATTGAATGTTTATTTTTAGATCCATCCCAGATTATCTAGAAATAGGCGTCTGTTGATGGAGGCCGATAACAGACTAAACTGTTTACAGCTTGTTAGCTTGTTTATGAATATATTTTACTTAAGGTTGCTTTAATGGCAACTCCAGGACAGGAAGACAGACATTTGTTGTTTTGTTTCTGTGATTGACTTCATCATCGTCTAGCGTTTAGATCTTGAGTGATTCTCCAGAGCTTGATATCAGTACTATTATTATTCATAAATAGAACGACCGTTTTTTTTTTAAATTTATGATTTTCATTGATTTAAAGCTGTCATTAACTCGCCTCACAGCTTCCCTAGTTAGCTCATCTTTCTGTCTGTTAAATATCGATCTCATTTAGTGACTTCTTAATACTACTGTTTCATTTCATCAAAGTAACCGATCTCCATGTCTTCCATAGTACTTCATCTCTCTGTCTTATAGCAGTCTATCAAATACCCATAACCGTCTACCAAATACCCCAAACGGTCTACCAAATATCCCTAACAGTTTTCTCAATACCATTAGTAGTCTGGAAAATACCCCTGACCATCTACCCTTTAGCCATCGCGGTCTACCCAGTACCCCAATGAAAATCTACCCAGTACCCCAATGAAAATCTACCCAGTACCCCGCTGAAACTCTACCAGTACCCCACTGTAAATCTACCCAGTACCCCAATGAAAATCTACCCAGTACCCCGCTGAAACTTTACCAGTACCCCACTGTAAATCTACCCAGTATAGTCGTCCCATAACCCCAATATTCCAAGATGTTTCCATGTTGCACACCCACCCACCTCCACCACTATCGACATAAAATTGTAAGGCTCACATTACTTTTAACCGGCTAGAATTTTCGCGTTTCCTGCGATTTTTGTTTCCACGCTTGTCGATTTTTATCTCCGCGTCAACCCCTACCACCAGGGTCCTCATTCACCCAACAATAACGTGGGGCAGGGAAATGTAAAAATGTGGCGTGAAGCGTGAGACCGTTATGTGTGTGAGTGTGGGGGGGGGGGGGGGGGGGGGGCGTGTGAACCAATTTGAGATCGCTGCGAGGGGAGGAATTATTGAACAAGGCCGGGAGAGAATCCTTCCACTTGGGATGTAACGGGGAGATAATCGATGATGTGATTTCTGGCGTTTATTGTCTTTATCAAAGGGGGTGTGTTTTTACGGCTGGGCACCCCCTGATCAATCTGAGCCCCGTACGCTGTGGTTTTAGAAAAGACAATTTGAGTGTTGGATACTAGGGACAAGTTCATTGCTTTTTTGTACCCACATTCGTGCATTGAACATTTTATTTTTTTCAATTATAGACACATCTTCCACTTCTCTTTGTACGTGCTGTCTTCAAGGTTTGCTCTCGTGGAACCTGATCTACAAGGGCACGATATTTGGACGTTTCCTGCAGACACTCACCCAGGCTCTCGGCGAGCACTTGTGAATCTCAGACACTCATGTTAGTCGTTAAGCATACCCGCTTTATCAGATCAATACTTGCTGAACTCATCGCTTCCTGAGCTCAATACTTGCTGAGTTTAACGCTTTCTTCTCAATACTTGCTCAAGTTAACGCTTCCTGAGCTCAATACTTGCTCAAGTTAACGCTTTCTTCTCAATACTTGCTCAAGTTAACGCTTCCTTCTCAATACTTGCTCAGGTTAACGCTTCCTGAGCTCAATACTTGCTCAAGTTAACGCTTCCTTCTCAATACTTGCGTAAGTTAACGCTTCCTTCTCAATACTTGCTCAAGTTAACGCTTCCTGAGCTCAATACTTGCTCAAGTTAACGCTTTCTTCTCAATACTTGCTCAAGTTAACGCTTCCTGAGCTCAATACTTGCTCAAGTTAACGCTTCCTGAGCTCAATACTTGCTCAAGTTAACGCTTCCTGAGCTCAATACTTGCTCAAGTTAACGCTTCCTGATCTCAATACTTGCTCAAGTTAACGCTTCCTGAGCTCAATACTTGCTCAAGTTAACGCTTCCTGAGCTCAATACTTGCTCAAGTTAACGCTTCCTTCTCAATACTTGCTCAAGTTAACGCTTCCTGAGCTCAATACTTGCTCAAGTTAACGCTTCCTGAGCTCAATACTTGCTCAAGTTAACGCTTCCTTCTCAATACTTGCTCACGTTAACGCTTCCTTCTCAATACTTGCTCAAGTTAACGCTTCCTTCTCAATACTTGCTGAGCTTAACGCTTCCTTCTCGCATTCATTGCTAAGCTTAAAGCTTCCTTCTATCAATGCTTGCTTTGCTTAATGCTTCCTTCTATCAATACTTGCTTAGCTTAACGCCTACTCTCAATACACGGTGAGCTTAATGCTTCCTTCTATTAATACCTGCTTAACTTAAAGCTTCCTTCTATTAATACTTGCTTAACTTAACACTTACGGAGCTCAATACTTTCTGTGCTCAAAACATTTTGAATTCGAAATTTGACAAGCTTACAATTTCTAACTCCTATCACTAATTACCACGATCACTGTGTTACATGAGATGTGTGTGTTAAAGCCCCACTCTTCTCACAATAACACATTGTTCTATTCGATAGTAACCTCAGTACTGAACCAGATCTGAGTGTTTGTTTTGTTCATTCTGTGAATACATTTCTACATTACATTTGTTTTAGCTTACGATGTGGCCATCAGACCTGTAACAATAGTAATAATTACCGTCCTGATTAGTGTCTACATGTAGATACACGAGCAGTCAGGCGCAGACCTCGTTATTTACATAGATTGAATAACCGTCTGGTAAAATGAGAAGATCCTAATTCAAAGAAATAAAATAAAAAAATGAAAACCGCCCTGTTTAGTCCAATCGATACACTGATAGAAATTAAAATACAATTCTAGTTAATTTAAACAAAAAAAAAATGAAAAATAAAAAAAACCCACCTTTTCATTTCACTAGTGCACTTGAAATGTTGTATGGTAATTGATTTTTAAATTTAAAAAAATATTATTGCGTTGGTTTTATCTTAATGATATAATTAACGCAAATGTCACAACAGTTGGAACGCCGTCTTTATGATCGATTTTTACTTCGTTTTTTTTTCCATCTTTATATAATTCTCCTCTCGTTATATCACGTTTGTTTCCCGCTACCCTTTTTTGTATGCTTTTTAAATATATTTTGGATAAGTCAAAGGTTTAACCTTATTGTTCAATTCAGTGTTAGGCTAAAGGATATATCTTGAGTTTTGGAAAGAGCAGGATAACTGTTTGTTTCTGTGGTTAGCAAAGTTTATAGAGCTGAAGTACATCTAGAGATATCTAGCAAGTAGCTTAGTTTTGGTATGACTGAGACACGTTAGACTATTAATCCCTTCAGTCTAGAGTTCAGATCATATACTCGCATCCTAGGACGTCCCTGAGTCCACTCAGTTCTAATGGGTACCTGATGCTCGTTAGGGAAGGTAAAGACGGTGGACCATAGAGCACTATCCCGTCATCTACTTCCTTTGCCCAGCTAACTTTTGAGGTCAGAAATGGTAGCTTTAGTTTTACGACCAAGACAAAAGTTCAAAGTTTCGCTTAAAGTCACAACTTTATATTTACGCCCAAGACAAAAGTTCAAAGGTTAGCTTTAAGTCACAACTTTATATTTACGTCCAAAACAAAAGTTCAAGGTTTCGCTTTACGAATAGAACTTTGAGCTTTACAGAAGCGGCGATATTGTTTCTTAAATCGGAAGCCATTTCATAAATTATTTCTGCTGGGGAACTTTAATGAAACTGAGATTGAAGCTATTTTATGCTTTTAAAATAACTGCCCGAGCTATAGATTAAAACAGTTAATTAACGTACTTTAAAATCCACATTTCGAGTGACTCTTTTTTATAGCCAATAAACGTGTCGTGGGCAAGTCCCTAGTGTAACGACCCAATCGCCCCCCCCCTACCCCCAGGCCAGTTTGATCCTGCAATTTGCTGGAATGTTCCAACTTTTACGCAGCTGTGACCTAACTGGCAAGATAGCATTGTGCACGGTGAGGGGAATGTTTATTTATCAGAGCAGTTTCAATTTTCTTTTAAAAGGTTTTGTCATGCATTGAGGCCTGAAGCCCCTTGCTCCTGGAGGTATTCGGGGATTGTAAACACAAAAAAATAAATAAATTAGCAGATGGTTTGTGTCAAGCCGGAGAATGGCGAAAAGCTGTTTACAAAAAATAAAAAAATAAAAAAAGCAAAACCCATTTTCGTGTGTGTGTATTTTGGTTTAAATCCAATTTGTAATTTTCACAAAGTTTATTTAACGTTAAAAAAACAACAACACAAGCCATAGACTCGCATAGACTGATCATTTTTCTTAAACAAATCTCCAAAATTTCACTTCGCAATGTATAAATTATCATAATATCGAACGTACAGCTTTATCAAGATTTAAAGCTGTTAGATTATTTTTTTGCTAGAAATTGCCTTGAAATCTTCAAGCGATGTTTAATTCCAAAGGGATATTTTTTTGTGTCTTTGTTTTTGTGTTAATGCGTTTCTTTTTATTCTATTTAAATAATATTGCTCCTACAAACTAAATTTAAAAAAAAAAATTAACGTAGCAGCTTAAAAAATATTTGCCATTAAAGTATTTAAAAAATTGATTCTTTAATGAATAATGTAATATTTTTAACCAAATGACATTGTACTGATGAAAATTGTATTTGATGTGGCTTTGCTTAGAGAAGGGTTTGCTCAGCGAGAACTATGGGTAAATACAACTTGTCTGAATTGTAGAATAATAGAACTTAGGGTTATTTTGTACAAGTTAAAGTTTCATTTTTAAGTATACATATATAAAGTCAATAAGCTACCCTTGTTTATGTGGAATGGATTCAGTAATGCATTTTAGTTGAGAAATTCACAATTTATAAAATCGCGCGCTTAGGATGTTAACAACGTAGATTAGCAACTGCTGATTGTTATAATTAAGCTGATTAAGCATTTTTCTATAGGGATCTTTACCCATATGTCGTCAGTTGTAGAAAGAGCTGTAAGTGTGTCATCATCATGATTCCTGTGGACCACACCTTTCCATAAAACTCGGTTTTGGGCAATTCCTTCAAATTGGGTCCACGACATTCCGGCTGCTTCTGCTTCACTGACACCTGATTTTTTTCCACGTTTGTTTTGTCCTGCCTGCCTTGGGGATTCCAATCTAGTGCCTGTCTGGTGATGTTGGTTATGTAAGTTAGCAAGGATCGTATATAAATGCATTATTACTTTACCGTAGCACTTTCGTATCCAAAGAGTCATTTGTCTTCACCCACACGTTAAAGACATCCACAGAAGGCTTCCTACAGTTAAAACATTTGCAGCACTACTCATCATAGTCGGATCTCGTTCTAGGTCAGGGGCTGTACTCTGAATCAGGCACCATAACAATGGTTTAAACAAGAGATAAGTCTGCGTCACCAATGTGATACACATTCTATAACATTGGGACGTGGCACTGAATTTTTAGACTGTCGCGCGTACATCGATTTAGTTTTTTTATCAACTCTGAAGGCTAGAGAACGCTTTCCTCAGGATGTTTTTCCCAGTTTCTTTATCGGCGTTTTCTGCTATGTTTATGCTTCGCCGTGTTTGATATTTACTCGTCAATAAATAATTCAGTTTTTAGATTATTTAACGTTTCATCTCTTTAAATTCTGTTATTTGCTGTGTTTACGTTTTATCTCTGTAAATTTTATTTGCTATGTTTACGTTTTATTTGTGTAAATTCTGTTATTTTCTATGTTTGTTATATCTTGTGTAAATTCTGTTATTTACTATGTTTGTCTAGTTCAATGTTGGGTTAACCTTAGCACATCAAAGCGGGTTTCGTTATTTATTTCTGCATCAATCCGTGTAGAATGATTGAAGTGAAAATGTGTGCTCTCTAAACGATTCAAACAATTTTTAAAAATATGCTAATGATGCAATATTTTATGTTCTGTAAACCTATACTTCAATTTTTTTTATTTTTTACTTCAAATTTTTGGTCATTTTTTCTTTTCTTTTTCGAATGTCTTTACTTTAAACATTAACTTTAGTTTTTTTCGTGCGCTAGAATATATTGTGATACAATCGAATCCCAAAGCTTTCTCGCCCTGTACAATTCAATCTATCGTTTGGTACCAATCTCCTTCAAGTCTGCCTTATAAAACTCTGGAACATTTCGTGCCGTTTACTCGCGGCCTCACAGCTATTAAATCAACCGTCTTGGCGTGCCGAGACCAACCCGAGTGCAATATGTCGCATCGGATCTGGGCATGGGTGAGCATACATTTTGGATGGCATGGGCTAAAAATAGAACGGCAATCAGGACTTTAAGCCTAAGTTAAGATTTGGATGACGTCATCGGGTTCGGGCCTGAATCGACAGGGTGATAGGTAATTCATTAACTTTGTGAGTTTTAGTATGGCAGAGTTGGGGTTTTATTACTAATTAACGGTCATGGATTACCTTTAGTTTATTACTAATTAACGGCCATAGATTACCTTAAATCTTACCTTAGCCTCTGAATAAAATAGAATCGTATTTCATTAACAGTTCACAATGGTTAATTCAATGGATATTATTTTGCAGTAAATGTTTTTGTTACCGATGTCCAGTATCATTTTGTTTTATTACCTGTATTTTGTGTCCATTTAATAAGGTAGTTTTAGGACATTATTCCACTATTGCAGCTACTAATTGCACCAAGATCTTCCCAGTGTTATGTAACATGTATAAATTACATGATAATGCTTATATAACATAGTCGGATCAAATAGCCTGATCACCTGTAGCGCTACAACAAGGCGGGGGCGTGGAGTAAATCCAGACTGAAATCTGAGTTAACGGTCTTAATGGCGCATAACATTTTGACACGTAAAACTTCATTGTGTTAGAGGAAATCCCGTTCAACCATACAACTAAGAACAAAGAAGAAAAATCAGCTCCAATAGGGTAACTTCCCCCTCCCCCTTCCATAAGTCACCTGTGATAGTAAAACCTATTATATAGACCACTTCTCCGCAGGAGTACATTGACCCAGCCTCAGGTAAAGAAACCCACTCTACCCTGTTTACATGAGCACCACAAACATTCGTTCTGCATCCTATCTGACGTTATCTAACTAGTTCACTCTATCGCTTACACTCTGCTAGATTTTACAGCGCTAACCCTAATATGGTTGTTGTTATGTAGTTGAGTACTTTCAGTGAATATTTGTGTTCCCTCAGTATAGTTTAGACCGTACCAGATTTGAAAGCGTTATCTGAATATAATTTGTTTTTGTGTACTTGAGTACTTTCATTGAATATTAGTGTTGTGTAGTTGGGTACTTTCAGTGAACATTAGTGTTGTGTAGTTGAGTACATCTTAGTGAACATTAGTGTTGTGTAGTTGGGTACATCCTATGGAACATTTGTGTTGTGTAGTTGAGCACTTTCAGTGAATATTTGTGTTGTGTAGTTGAGTACTTTCAGTGAACATTAGTGTTGTGTAGTTGAGTACATCTTAGTGAACATTTGTGTTGTGTAGTTGAGCACTTTCAGTGAATATTTGTGTTGTGTAGTTGAGTACATCTTAGTGAACATTAGTGTTGTGTAGTTGGGTACATCCTATGGAACATTTGTGTTGTGTAGTTGAGTACCTTTAGTGAATATTTGTGTCGCCTCCGTATAATTTACAACCAGACTTCAAGGCACTATCCTAATGTGGTTGTAGTTGTGTAGTTGAGTACAATATGAGATAACACACTGTAGTGTTTACTATATCGCTTACACCGAGCTAGACTTAATAAATCTATTGGTTGTTGTTGTGTAATTGAGCACTTGAGTTTACACACTGTAAGGTTGACGGTATCACCTACGCCCCATATGACTTTTTAGCGCCAACTTAATATATCTATTAGTTGTTGTTGTTGTGTAGTTGAGTACTTTCGTAGTTAATCCACAGTCAGGTCCACTGTATCCCACCTGCCTTACACGTGTATTGCTATATTGTTCAGTACCTTCCTTACTATGACACTGAGTAACACACACTGTGTCGACACGCCCATTCAGTGAGTATATGTGTACTTTACTTTTGATCTAATAATACACCAAGCGCACTCTCCCTGCCTTGTGTGTTGTAGTAACTCATCCCATTTGCTATGAATGTAAATGTTGGCCGAGGTAATGGGAAGAAAGCGATGAACTTGGCCTAATTTGGACACTTGACCCAACCTGGTCTTAGAATGTCAACTATATTTAGACCAGCATATAAACATTTACTGATTGTTTGCTATTCCAGTTATTTATTCATAATATATATATATATATATATATATATATATATATATATATATATATATATATATATATATATGGTTAAGTGTGCAATTTGTAGCTGCGAAATGTTATAATGTGATCATCTGTCTCCACGAACACTTGTTTAAAAAAAATGTCCCGTTGATGGCACGCCTTAATTACTCACCGTCGACTCAGAGCGTAGATCGATTCGAGTGCTGAACTGGAGAACGACGCTGAACCTGAATCTATTTTTACGTTGACACTACGGCGGTAGTCATGTTAATTCTGGGTGTATGAATTACTACCAAATGATGTGTAGATTATGGACCAGGTGTATGTAAAGTATGAATTGGTAAGATAGGTTTCGTTTAAGCTTTTAAAGATGATGTGAATAGTCGAGTTGGTTTCCAGAAGACAGTTACTTACTTAATCCTCGTCACTCCCTGTGGACTATAGGACAGCCACAAATCTTCGCCATTCCACTCTGTCTTGGGCGAGCCACTTTAATTCATGCCAGGTCTTGCCAGTAGCCTGCACGTCTTCTTCCATCTCCCCCCTCCATGTTCCAGAAGACAAAGCCACCTTTATTTTAACCATATGATATGATGCTCATCACAGTCAAGTAACCAACTAGTTACTCTTTTTAAATGCTTATCCTGGGTCTTTATAAAAGAAAATGTTATAAAAGAATACCATTGTTTTCGTAAACGCTGGGAAAGTAATCTCAATAGTTATTTATGTATTAAAGTTTGCTTTATATATTTAATTTGTGTCAAAGCAATTATTAGACAAACAATATAAAAAATAACGGGCAATTTTTTTTTTATTTTAATGTATTTTCTTTTGTTACGCACACCGTTAGCTGTTAAGAAGAACGGAAACAAGGGGACATAATTCATAATGAATTGCTAACTATAAATAATCAGCGTCACTATAAAGAAGGCGGTATCGTATTTCGAGATGATGCGTGTAGGCTAGGTTTTTGCGTGATACACCTTTACACTATCTACGTTGCCTGGAGGTGGGAATGGGGAGTCATGTCTCGTTGGATTGGCTAGTTTACACAGTGTCTAAACAAGCCTTGACATTGTCCTAAATTCAGTCCTCGTTTAACGACTTTACTTGTTTATTTAAAATGCCGCGCATTATGTAAGGTTGTAAACCTATCCCGTGTTGGATAATGATTTGTTGATGTTGTAGCATGCCGGGATAAGGTAGACAGAGTAAACAGATGGAGGTTTTGGGGTGATGTGGTCATGTTATATCTGGGCGGCTGTTGTAAATCTACCGCAGTTTGCGTCCACGTTTTGGGTCGCTTTAAATATTGGTCTTAATGTAAAGTAAATTACAATTTCGCTTTGACGATAAGTAGTTGACATGGGGTTTATATTTCCTTTAGAGAACGGAGATTGTAAAGTACTATATCGGCCGCTGACACTTGTTACAGAAATCCGATAGAACAAGAGGTCGGCGGTTGCTAAACCGAAAAGTCTCGAGTTCGAACCCTCGGGCAGATGAGGCTCGAAAGCTGGGGAGACAACTCTTCTAGGAGAGACAACTCCAAAATCAAACAACTGCTGGCTTGTAGTTTGTTCTTTGTTGGCCAAAGGCTATGGAAGCAAATACAAAAAGAAAAGCAGGCTGAAATCGGAGTCAATGGCCTATATGGCGCATAACAAGTTGACACGTAATACTTAATTGTGTTGGAGGGAATCTCTTCCAACACTAAAATTAAGAACCAAAAGCACCAAAAACAGGACAGATGGATCTAGTGGTAGAGCGTGCTTTTACTCGCTCACGATTTGCTGGCTGCGGTCAGTAAACTCGCCTAGAACTAACCACCTTAAGTGGACGAGTAGAATACACTGTCACGAATTCCCTTGTTGTACTTATTTGCTCTCTTAACATTCCAGACTTTATAAAAAGAAACAGTTAAATATAATGTAACTCATCATAGCAATACTAGTGTTGATACCAACATACAACTCACTAAAGAATGACCAGTGTTCAAACTACTTTGTATGGTAGAATTTATGTTTGTTCTTTTTCACGAAGGATACACTGAATGACGTGCCATTTAACCCATTTAAAGGCCCCACGGGCTAGCGATGTTTGGACGATGTTCTAATTACGGGAACATCCGATTAAACCACGGACGTTTGTCCGGCACATGCGCAGTTCCATGCACGATCATGGCAACACAATGAGTAAACAAATTAGACACGTTGATGCGATTTCCGGGAGTAACATAGCGCTCATGCATTTTTGTCTGTGGTATCTGTTACATGATTCTTGACTTTTGTGTCAGCCATATCTGGTATCTGTTACATGATTCTTGACTTTTGTGTCAGTCAAAATGTCTGGTATCTGTTACATGATTCTTGACTTTTGTGTCAGCCATATCTGGTATCTGTTACATGATTCTTGACTTTTGTGTCAGCCATATCTGGTATCTGTTACATGATTCTTGACTTTTGTGTCAGCCATATCTGGTATCTGTTACATGATTCTTGACTTTTGTGTCAGCCATATCTGGTATCTGTTACATGATTCTTGACTTTTGTGTCAGTCAAAATGTCTGGTATCTGTTACATGATTCTTGACTTTTGTGTCAGTCAAAATGTCTGGTATCTGTTACATGATTCTTGACTTTTGTGTCAGTCAAAATGTCTGGTATCTGTTACATGATTCCTGACTTTTGTGTCAGCCTTCATGTCTGTATCTGTTACATGATTCCTGACTTTTGTGTCGGCCTTCATGACTGGTATCTGTTACATGATTCTTGACTTATTTGTCAGTCCACATGTCTGACATCGGTTACATGATAGGCTGACTGAAATTTTTTTTTCTCTAATTTCGATGGAATAAACTCTACCAAATCTCGTTGTAATATCTGTGGATTATTATCACAATAAATCTATTGACACTTGTAATTTATCCATACGGAATACCTGTAAGCATATTAGACCGGCTGGTTTATGTATACATTTTCTATAAAAGTTATATATTTTTCCACTCTATGTAATGCATGAAACTTTTCACACTGCTAGAAATGCTCATGCTTTCTTGCGGTCAATTACTAACAAGATGTCTGGATCCAGTACCATTGAATACACATTATGGGACTTAAAACAACATTTATTTACATATAGAGTAAAACAGTTCTTCTGTATAGAACAGAGACATCGAGAAACTTTTTTTTTAGCAAATCAAGTACACATACGGGGACTTTTAACACATGCATTAGCAGTTTGCCTCGCATCTCATTTCCTCAACGCCATTACCAACGAAGAAGTATTGCAGCGAATATATTCGATCCTGCAGAAGACAATAGCTTCTAAAAAGAACGGTGACTGATTGGCTACACATTACGGAAGCAGGAGACGAGCATATCGAGACGAGCCCACAGCCTGGATCTCCAGTACAGATCATGAAAAATGTGTCTTGATAACACAAGAAAGATTGGTTACAACTGGGGGTAGTTTGGAAAACAAGCCGATGGTCTAGTGGTCTGGGGATCTCTTAAAAGTTGTGTGGAAAATATTGTTCGCGGCTATGTCGCGTATAAGAACAATACAATCCTTTCTCACGTTTATTTCTTTCCTAGTTCACTAGACTTAGAACACGTACACTAATTATATACTACAGTCAAGCAATCTCCCGTTTATTCAAGTCTTGGTATCCTAGTTGGGTACACATACACTCAGAGGAGTAGCGAGGGGGGACTGGGGGGGGGGGGGCGACGACATATGTCCCCGGGCGCCGACCTTATGGGGCGCCAAAATGGGTTGGAAAAAAAATTGAAAGTTTAAGGGGGGTGCAAATCGAAAATATGAGGGGGGGGGGGGTGGGGTGTGGGTACAAATCGAAAGTTTTAAGGGGGGTGCAAATCGAAAGTTTGTCCCCGGGGCCAGGTAGGGTCGCTACGCCTCTTCGTACACTAATACTACATTCAAGCAATCTTCCGTTTATTTCAGCCTTGTTTTACTAGACTGGGTACACGTATACTTATACTAGTCTAGTAATCTCCCGTTTATTCCAGCCTTGGTTCTCTGTACTGGGTATGGGTACATTTATTTATACGATAGTCGAGTTATCTTCCCGCATCCAATCACGTAACAAATATCGTATATTTTCTTCCTTTGATATGATATTTAAAAAAAAACTCCCCATACCCATAATGGGATTTTATTGAAGGTCTTCCTTCGCAATACAAAGCTTAATCCCTTTCTTGACACTTTAAGGTATCCCTTCAGATTCTTTGAACATTATCATAAGAGGATTGTATTATAAAATATCTCCACGGATACTCATCTTCAAACTATCATCTGTAGGCTCCTTTCTTGTAACAGTTAAAAAGAAAAATCAATAACTTTAACTGGTTAGATATTCCAGTTCTGCCATATGTTCAGCACAATTACTGTCATCCAATGGCGTAGGCAGGGGGGGGGGTGTTAGGGGGGGTCATAACCCCCCATAGACCCCTCGGTATATATATATATAAAGTATGAGGGGGTGTGCAAATCGAAAGTTTGAGGGGGGGGGTGCAAATCGAAAGTTTGTCCCCGGGTAAAAATTGGAAACCCCCCCCCCCCCCTCTTGAGACGATCCTGGCTACGCCACTGCTGTCATCTCCTTGTTCAAAAAATAAATAAATAACCCGTATTTTATATTTGATTTGTCTGGTTTGTTTGAAATGATACGTCTGGAAGAAAAGAGATGATGTGGTGTTTTTGTGTGTGTGTGTTGAGCTTTGAAATCGAGATCTTCAGTCACGACACTTGTGAAATCCAGTCATGCAAAAAGTCGTGTGTTAGGTGAGTCATCTCCCTTTATGTGCCGGTCGGATGGTACTTTCACCGGAAGTTCTTTCGTGACGGGGTCGTTTAGCACAGAAGATGGTGTATTGTGTGATGGCGGGTATGAAGGGAGTGGGGGCGGCTGGTGGGATGTTGGTTGAGACTGTTTTATTATGAATTTTAACAGGCTATTGATGCGTGTGGTAATAGTAAAGAGCTAAGTAGCCAGCTCGCACAAGAGTTGCTAAAAAGCCATTATCAAAAGGGTTGCTAAGTAGCCTATTGCCAATGGTTGCTAAGTAGCAGGTTGCACAAGGGTTGCTAAGTAGCCATTATAAGAAGGGTTGCTAAGTAGCCGATTGCACAAAGGCTGCTAAGTAGCCGTCATAAGAGCGGTTGCTAAGTAGCCATTATACCAAGGGTTGCTGAGTAGCCATTGCTAAGTGACCTATCGCTCAATGGCTGCTAAGTATCCAATAGCACAAGGGTTGTTAAATATGCATTACAACAAAAGGCTGCAACAAGGGCTGCTTACTAGCTTTATAAGACGGATTGCTAAGAGCCCACCAATATTGCTATTGTGCCCAAAATGCCCGTATAATCATGTACTATCTAACAAAAGAACGCCTCATGTAGTCATCAGCTCCGATTCTCTCGTACAACGCCCCCAAATCTTGGGTAGGACATTATCTGTATATTAGCAATCCTTGCGTATCTGAAGAGTCCTTTTGTCAGATTCCTCGCAGACACGCTTCCATCGGACATCACCATCACGCCCATTACCCCGAGCTTACAAGTGAACACGGACTGAATAAGTAAGCACTCGTCCCCCCTCCCCCTCACGTCATCAGTATATTTAGCATGGCCGAGGCAGATGAGCAATCGATGCCGGAGCGCTGGCCGTGCGGAAGATAATCAGCTGGCACGACGAGTCTAAGGGCGCACTTAGTGGGACTTGCTGATTTCCGCGGCTGCCAGATAAATGCGAGGAAGACTAGCTCGGGAAATTATTTTGTCAGTCTTGACTTGCCGGCTAAGAATATTTTTTTTTTATTCGGCTAAAGATTATGCAGTGAACTTAAGCTGAATTTCGACCCCCAGGCTTATATAATTAGTAATTTATTACCATTTGTAATAAACTCAGTAGCAATGTAAACGATGTTTGAATAGAATAAACATAATAAGGTTTGCAAATTTCTAATTTTGATTTTAAAATACCATAAATACCATTGTGTCACATACTCACTGTGTAAATAGCAAACTTTTTATAAAACAAGGTTGTGGTCTTGTGATTTGTCTAACTTAATTTAACGTTGGTTAGGTTAATTAATTGTTTCATTATTGGCTTTTGTATCGGCTGGAAACTAAAGCGCTATCACACGATTACAACCTTCATTAGGGGACCGCGCGACTCCAAAGTGTGGGGTGTGTGTAGTGTGAGAGGGCAGGGGGGGGGTACCACTCCTTACAGCCTGGTCAAACACCTCTTGACCTTTATTGTCTGTTTGTTGTGACAGCTTTCTTGTGCTAATGAAGGCATAATATTTGTATAGATTTATTTTTTTCTGGCATATTTCATGCTATGCCGGCGATTTTTTATTTACTAAAATGAATATTGATTGTCAAAATACTCAATGGGTTTATAGAAAGAATTGAAATTCTATTTTACTGTTTTCTATATTTCAGGTTCGCAAAAATGGTCTCTTAAAAGTCAGTATTCTACTCAAACAATTCTTTGAATCTGACAGATAACCATTTTTCTAGTTTCCCCAAAAAGAAGATGGTAGCTGACATGTTGATACCAAGGAAGATGTTTGTCAGAAGAACGTGTGTATTACAGCTAGCATTTTCTCTCTAGTCATGTGGATTTCTGTGATTGTAAACCTTAAGGTCAATTGATTACTAGCAGCATTGCTGGACGATTCAGTTTACGTCATCAAATCAAGATGGAGCATCAAAATAACACGGAGTTCGTCTCCATGTTGCCCTCGCCTGCTTATAGCGACACACCCGAAAGATACGCCTCATCCAAGGATACA
Source organism: Physella acuta (assembly GCF_028476545.2). Classification (NCBI taxonomy): domain Eukaryota; kingdom Metazoa; phylum Mollusca; class Gastropoda; family Physidae; genus Physella; species Physella acuta. The sequence continues at coordinate 67,992 of NW_026732575.1, forward strand.
CGAAACCGGGTTATCCCGAACAGCTCCGGGGATTCCCGAGACGACGCGGAATACTTCGAGAGTCCGTCCGACCTTGAATCTCCGGGGAACATCAGCCAGGGTCAAGTCTCTTTAGGCGTGGTCAGCACCATCAGCGGTCAGTCCGACCACAGCCGGACCGCGCTGCTGAAGAAGGATCAGAAGGAGGTGGTGGTGGAGCAGCGGATGGGCATGTTCGAGGACGATGAGGAGGCGAACCAGTGCCGGTTGGGCAGCTTCAGTCCGCAGTGCTTTCAGGCCTGCGCCAACGTCAAGATGTTCGTCTTCTTCATGTGCGTGCTGCTCATTGTCGCCTCCGCCCTGACCACTGGCTATTTGAACAGTGTTATAACGACTATAGAGAAAAGGTAAACAGTTTTTTTTCTCATAAAAATCTATTTAAGTACCTGACAGTCATAGTGAAAAGGTACAAGTCTTTTGTCATTTAGTTTAATTCTCACAAAAATCTAGTTAAGTAGGCTTTCATAACAAGCATAGAAAAAAAGGTAAGCATTTTTTTTTATTCCAATAATAATATTATTCATTTCATAAAAACCATAAAGAAAAAGTTATCATTTTTTGTCTTTTAGTTTTATTCTCTAATTTTATTCTCAACAAAAATGGAGACAAGTTTAACATCTTCGTCTTTTTGTTTTATCTTGAAAATATGGTTCAAAAGTATTTTCATTACCGAGCAATTTCTAGAAACTTAAGAATTAATTGGAATAGTATAAAAAAATCAGGCTTCTTTTTAATGCTTAATACTCATAAAACAAGAAATGGAAACTGTGAGGGTGGGGGTGTTTTGATGATGGAATCACCCATCAGTTGTGATGGTACGAATGTTTTACGATGAATGAATGATGATGACAGAAATATCCAACACAGGTTCCAAGTTGAAAATCAAAATGTTCTTTATTCAAATGTATATAATCAATTTTCTACCTAACTAATCTACACTGTACTACTTCTATCTGACTGTCCATACCACATGCTACCTACTACTACGCACTCCCATGACCAATCCTAACACTAACTGTTCTCTACATTCTACGTCAGCTCCATTCTACAACCTAACACCTTCTGTCCTCTTCGCTAGCTACCTATCAACTGCCCTCCTATCTCTCTACTACTGACCCACGCCTCAGTGGTCAGCTGACCGTCCCACGTGACCGGTCAGTCCTGTGCGCCCATTGGCCTCTCTAACCAACCAACTAGGCCTATAGTCTGTTTCTGCTAACCTATATCTGCTAAACATGTCTGACGTAATCTTGCGTCATCACAGAAACCTTGACCATGGTTTGCTAAGAAAGTCATTTTACTTGTTAGTAAACTAACACGGTGTTTGAATCAGTTAATTTAATACAGGCAGTTCAGTATTTTGTGGTCACGTAACTACACAAAGTGGTTCCACTATGATAGTATTTTGGTTAAAGCCCCATATATCTTTGAATGAATTAGATTAAAATGGTTAAAATACATTATCAAATTTAGTAAGGTTTGTTATCTTTATGTTGATATTGAGATTTTACTCTGTCTGATTACCGATGTTATTTAAGAGTTAGTGTTCCTATTTAAATATTAGGCTGTCGGCATCATTATCAACATCTTTCCCGTTTGGCGCTCAAGACACATGGGGAAGATGAAGTAGAGTTCTCTTGTTTCTGCGACCTCGGCACGTAAGGGGATAGTGTAGTCAGCACTATGCCCAGCCGCATTTATTTCCCTAACTCGAGTCAGGTACCCATCAGAGCTTAAGTCCTATATACTCGAGTCCGAGATCCGAACTCGAGACTTTCAGTATATCAGTCGTGAACTTTATCATTCGACCACTTTGTCTCACAGACTGTTGCATACCGCTTAAATATTTCAATAATTATATTAAAAATTGCCAGGTGTTTGACCAATGTTAGGTTGGCCTCATAGTACATTGCCAAGTTGAATGAGTATAGCTTGTATGTTCATATTCATGATTAGTTTATATAAAAAGCTTTGATGTAAAAATTGTGTTAAATATAGTCTACATGTATTTAAACTTTTATTTAAAGCAATGTTTCTGAACTCTCTTTTCAGGTTTGAAATCGGCAGCTCTATATCCGGACTGATCGCCGCAGCGTACGAGTTCGGCAACTTGGTCGCGGTGATATTTGTGTCGTACCTAGGGGCGTCCCGGCACATTCCAAAGTGGATCGGGTTCGGGGTGCTCATCATGGGCACCGGCTCCCTTCTGTTCTCCCTGCCGCACATCCTCGCACCAAAGTACACCGTGAATTCGGGAATGTCCGAAAACCAAACAGAGGACGCCAATATTTGCCGCGCGCCCGGCGTGCAGGCGTACGACTCTGGGCTGTGTATACGGGAGAACTCTGGGAACTGGGGGTACGTCCTGGTGCTGGTGGCCGCACAGATCATGATCGGCACCGGGGGGACGCCCATCATGACGCTGGGGGTCACCTACGTGGACAACCATGTGGCGAAAGAAAAGTCTCCGGCGTATTTAGGTAGGGGCTGATTAATTCTTCATTTACATGTAATTTTATTTTTACGTTTTATGTCGTCATTGTTAAAAATAACTTTGTATTACTTTGTCTTTATCGGATGTCTTATACTGCTTTTAAAATAACCTTTTTGTTAATCGTAAAATGTTTCGGTTGGAGTTATATTAAAAATAATTATGTTCCCGTAATGGTTGATTGTTTTGAAGAAATTTTTAAATATTATAATTCCCCCCCCCCCCCCCCCCCACTCCCCCGCATTCTTTCAATAGTTATTTTTAATAGTTTCTTTCACTATCGATTTGCTGAATTTTATTGCTTGTAATAAACTAACTTATTATTTCCTTTTAATTCATCGCCTATCGATTATTTTGTGTGAGCACAGGCTTATAACCCTTAAACTATTTAGCTAAAGATGTTATTGGTAGCTTTGTTTTGTTTCAAAACCCTTTTAAAAATTTTACTTGCCCTGTGCAATTACTGTTAAATTTCGTAAAAAAAGAAAAAAAAACAAGAGCGAAAATGCGTAGCAACACGATAGTTAAGGTAATAAATTTTAGCAAACACATTAGTTCACAGTACGAGCAAAGATGTTTTACGGAACCTCCAATTACAAACTAGTTTTAATTTCATTCAGTTTTGTCGATGTCGGTAAACAAGCTGGTGCAATACAGCACGAAACCGCGACACCGCACCAAACCACGACACCGCACCAAACGACGACACATCACCAAACCACGACACATCACCAAACCACGACACATCACCAAACCACGACACATCACCAAACCACGATACACTATCACACCATGATACGCCATGATACACCATCACACCACGATACACCATGATACACCATCACACCATGATACACCATCACACCATGATACACCATTACACCATGAAACACCACTTCACAATACACCATCACACCATGATACACCATCACACCATGATACACAATCACACCATGATACACCATCACACCATGATACACCATTACACCACGATACACCATCACACCACAATACACCATCACACCATGAAACACCATCACACCTTGAAAGACCACTTCACAATACACCATCACACGATAATACACCATCACACCAAGATACACCATCACACCCTAATACACCATCACACCACGATACACCATCACACCAAGATACACCATCACACCCTAATACACCATCTTACCATAATGCACCATCACACCATGAAACCCCAGCGTATAATACACCAAAACTTAACTACATTGTATCACACATTTCCCCCACAACTTTCCCCCACTAGTCTGTATGTGTTACACATTGCTACACATGTGCTAGTTTTCTGCCAGCGGGTGTTTCTTTCTAGAACAGCTGACGTAAAGATCACGTGATGAAATACGTTGAAAATAAGGAAACAATACACGCTGGTTTTAGCTTACTAATGTAAATAAAACAGAAACATTTTTAACTCGGCAGAGGAAAATGTATAGTAATGCTACCTGAACATGTTTTAACGTTTGAGTGTTGCTGTGTGTAGAATATTGGAAGAACATAACGTGTTCGAGCTATTAAGTTTAAACATCTGTTTTTAGTACATTTACATTCTATTGTTATTTTAAGGGTTTGTTTTTGTTTATAATGGAAATTAATTAGAAGTTCAGAATTTGCCACCCACAAACCATTTTACACCATTTAATTTATTTGTCCCTTGCTATTTCAACTTGCATCCATTCCTCTAATTACATCATTTAATTTGTCCCTGACTATTTCAGCTTGTAATCACGCCCCTGTTTACGCTGTTTAACGCTGTTTAATTTATCTCTATTTCAGCATGTATCTACGCCCCTGTTTACACCATTTAATTTATCTCTATTTCAGCTAGTATCCACGCCCCTGTTTACTCTAATTTATCTCTCTTTCAGCATGTATCCACGACTCTGTTTACGCCGTGTATTTATCTCTACTTCAGCTTGTATTCACGCCCCTGTTTACACCATTTAATTTATCTCTATTTCAGCATGTATCCACGCCTCTGGAGCCCTGGGTCCCGTCCTGGGCTACGCCCTGGGCGCCCTGCTCCTGCAGTACTACGTGGACACGTTCTCCCACGACGTGCTCATCACCACCTCCAGCCCGCGGTGGATAGGGGCGTGGTGGGGCGGCTTCATCATTTGCGGCGTCCTGCTGCTCCTGCTGTCCCTGCCCTTCCTGGCCTACCCCCGGGTCCTGGTCAGGGAGAGGAGGAAGGTTCTGGAGACGAAGACCAAAGAGGCGCTGTTACAGAAGGCGGATGATGACGATATCAAAGCTAGCCAGTACGGCCGCTCTATCAAAGGTAGTAGCCCTATCCTTTTTATTTGAGAGTTTCCCTATTCGGACCTGGCTTTACATGGTTCAAAGGTAGTTGCCCTATCCTTTTTTTTGACGAGTTTCCCTATTTGGACCTGGCTTTACATCGTTCAAAGGTAGTAGCCCTAACCTTTCTTGATTCCTTTTTTATTTGACGAGTTTCCCTATTCGGACCTGGCTTTACATGGTTCAAAGGTAGTTGCCCTAACCTTTCTTGATTCCCGTTTTATTTGACGAGTTTCCCTTTTTGGACCTGGCTTCACATGGTGAAGTAGTGTTCACCTGGTTCTGTCACCTTGTCATGTGCCAAGCTGCCTTTAATTTCCTAACGAGAGTCAGGTACCCGTGAGGGCTGGATGGACTCAGAGACTTTTATTCCTACATCACATATAGCAGTAGCTTGTAATCTCTGTACAGCACAGGACCCCACACCTTGTGTTTACTGTGTTACACACATACAAGAAAGAGGATCACACTCGTGTATTGCAATAATCTGTGGTTCTCACACGTTTTACAGCACAGGACCTCTTACCTTGTGTTTACTGTATTACACACATAAAAGAAAGAGTTTTGCTCTCATTGTATTGCAACAACAGTGGTTCTCAAACTTTGTACAGCACAGGACCTCATACCTTGTGTTAAGTGTATTACATACATGAACTAATGAGGATCACACTCAGTGTATTGCAACAATCAGAGGTTCCCACACTTTGTACAGCACAGAACCTCATTCTTTGTGTTTTCGGGTGGTTCATAAATAACAGAAAGAGGACACCCTATATTGCTTCTACCAACGGTTATCACCCTTTGTACAGTAAATAACCTTATTTTTTAACCAGTGGTTTGGACCCTTATTCCGTATTAAACCAGTGGTTTACATCAAAACTCCCCATGTCTAGAATCCATCAACCAATGTCTGGTAAACATAACAAGAAATAAAATCCTTTAATTAGCTCAAATGCTGCTCAAAATTATTACTGAAATAAAAAGCTCTATTTCCGGCTACTTGTAAGATTCAGAATACTCATATTTGCTTGAAAAGAAAATATCTCTTGTTATTTTTTCATTTACCCTTCCTGTCTCAGGGTTAAACCACTGTCAAGTTAAAAGCAACACAAAATATTCGATTATTGGCGCCTTACAAGGATTGTAGAGATTGGTTCTGTAACGATTATTCGAATATCGTTTTGTTAAATAACAAAAAGTCCTATACCTCGCAGCTTGTATTCCATTAAAAACAGCCAAGTTTTTCTCTGTTTGAATGGCCGGTGGAGTTAACCCTTGGAGAGATCGATGTCAACAATCTTAAGTCGTCTTCAGACAAGAGAAAAAACCCTCATCTTTACATACTTTCATCCTGCCGTCTCGTCTTCATTTTTTTTTTTTCCTTTCCTCCTCTGGCATTTTTTTCTCTTACATGCAGCCTCTGGTCGTCTATTCCTGATTATCTCTATTCTCATCTTCCTCTTTGTTTTAACCGTCTAAAGCTTACATCTCTTATTTCTTCTGCCTTCTCTTCAAGTTTCTCCTTCCCCCCTTTTGATGCCTCATCCTCCCTCTTCTCCGGGGCCTTCTCTTCCTCACATCTCCTCCCTTCCCCAGGATACCTCCCTCCTCGCCTCTCTTTTCTTTTTCCCGACCGACTCATCCTTACATCTCTCCTCCTCTCCCAGGATGTCTCCCTCCTACTAACCCCTCCCTCCTTTCTCCCGGGCGTCTCATCCTTTCATTCCTCTTACCACCTTCCCTCCCCTGGTTATCTCAGTCATCTTCCTACTTTATTCATGCCGTCTCATCCTCTTATTCGTTTCTCCTTACCACCTTTACTCCTCCCTCCTTTCTCCGGGCGTCTTCCTCTCATCCTGATTCCTCTCTCCTTCCCTCCTCTACTGCCTCCCTCCTCACTCCCCGCCCTCCGTCGTCCGTCTGAAAAGATAAGTTTGATTAGTTTGGTACCACTCCAATTTCTCCATCTCCAAAAGGCCGCTAGCTTGTTTGTACTCCCCCCCTCCCCTCCCCTAAAGTTATTTTTTCCCCTCGCTGCTGGGCAAGGTTTGTTTACATGAAAGAACTACTTGAGACCGGTCTCACGTGCCGTCTTTAATTCTGGTCTAATGAAGAAAAGACATTCCTCAAGAGTCGGGCCTCAAGAAGATGTCATTTAAGTGGAAATGGGGATTTACATTTATTTTTAGTCCGCTGTTTTCGGGTGATTTCGAGAAGTTTAATGTGGAGATGTCTTGGTAGCTGTTGTAAAAAAACAACTTTGAAATTAGATTGTTTTTAAACTGTTTTATTTGTTTGTTTTTCTTGTACGTGATGATTGAGCATTGATTGTTTCGGTAGTTTTTTTTTTTTAAATTGTTGTTAAACGAAAATAAAGTGTTGTCTAATATATATTTAAAAAATCTTTTTCTAGTAAGTGTGCGAGATCAAAAGAGGTTTCCTAAAAGAAATAATTTTCGTGCGTATGAACAATTAAAAACAAACAAACATCACAAAACAAAAAAACCAACATCAAATGAGTTTCGATGGCAATAAACATAAAAAGCCGAACCTTCTTATATTATGTTCTATGAAAGTTTTGTTTGATACTTACACTGGCCATGTATTTTTTTTTTAATTTTACTTCAAAGCATTTTCCGACGTGTTCTTATTGATTACAGTAGCAAAATAAATTGGTTGTGTCATTGGCTGATGTGCTGGCTGGATTAGGCCAGTGTGTGAGGTCGATGGGTTGGAAAGGGTTGAAAAGGATTGGGTTGTTGGTTTATGGAGGAGCGTTAGATGGTTTCTCGAGGCATGGGTTGGATAGGGTTGGGTTGTGGTTGCAAGTATGGACTGGATATGATTAAATAGGTGGTTCATGTCGGGGGGTTGGGAGGTTGTTTTAGACGTGTGTTGTACAGGGTTGGGTGTTTGTTGCGTTTATGGGTTGGATAGGGTTGGGTTGATATTGTATGTATGGGTTGGATAAGATATGGTGGATGTTGCATGTATGGATTAGATTGGGTTCGATGGTTGTTTCATGTATGCATCTAATGAGGATAGACGGCGACTTAATGTGTTTTTTTCTTTTCGTGAAACATACAACACCGTCTTTGTTATAAGGCAACATATTTTATGAGTTGTCTTAGGTTCTTGCCTAAGCCACAAGAGTTTAACTAGGACTAACCACTTACCTGAACAACATTTCCCTAGCTGCCGTTTTCAAGGTGATGCTGACATTTGTAACTTCTAGAAAGACAGGTAAAAAAAAAAGGAAGGAAAGCATTTCTTGAATGGGAGGAGAGAAAAAATATATTCTTATCTGCCACATGCGATAGGGAAAACCCGGTTAAATCTAAACAAGTTTTTGTGAAGTTTTTTTTTTTCTGTTAGCCAGACATGAATAGCCTATAGCCGCGTCATCCCGTCCCTAACATGTTCATTTCCTCTGATGGCCAATAAATGCCGGTCTGATCTTCGTCTCCCGAGCTGCCTTTAATTAATCCCAGCTCAGTAAAATTAAACGATCTTTTGCATGTCCGTGTTGATGTTAATCCAGGGCTGATCCTCACGTTGCCTCACCCCCCCCCCTTCAGCTTCACACGCCGTTAATGAGCGGCTGGGTCGTGAGACCCCCCCCCCCCCCCAGCACAGCCGCACCCAGCAGCGAGATACACATTGATCCCCGGGGACACGTTAGGTCTAGGGCGGTTCCAGTTCAATTTCAAGTGATGGACGACACAAGACGACCGAGGTATCGGTGGACGCTCGGCCGTCAGTCCCTCGTTACTCGTTAGCGGTATAGGGGTTGTCGAGTTCCACGCATTAGAGGTCTCGGGCCGAGGGCTTCTCCAGTTCCATTCGTTTAGAACTTTAGGTCACGGGCTTTAGGCTAACTCGATTCGAGCCATGGGCTCCTGAAGTTCAAATCGTTAGCGGATTTGATACATGGGTAGCTAGAGATCCAATCTTGGCCATGGGTTGCCAAAGTTCTAACCGTTAGCGGTCTTGGGCCATGGGCTTTTATACTATAATTCTAATCGTTAGAGGTCTTGGGCCATGGATTGCTAGAGATCCAATCTTTAGCGGTCTTAGGCCATGGGCTTTTATACTATAATTCTAATCGTTAGAGGTCTTGGGTCATGGGCTCCTTCTCACTTAACACGGTCTTGTGCCACGGGCATCATGTTTCACATGATAGCTATCTCGGAATTCACACGTCATTTTACACAAACATGTCTGGATTTCAAAAATAGTTTTATTCCTTATTCAATTTAACACAGAAGTATTTTATTCAACTAACTGCGTATTGGGGTTTTACAGATGTAAATTATGATGACAGCTCGCCCGATGCTGTGCATATAAAGGTGCGGTGTGTTTTGAAACGTCAACAGTTTGTGTGTAGAATTCTTCTAGAGAATTCGATAATTCCAATGTGTTGAATAAATAAACAGCTCGGGTCATTGAGATGTATGCGTGACTGGCAAGCCGGAGAATTAATTACCACTTGGTGTGGTCAAGATGATTAGCATTAGAGATTTGATTTAAGAGATTTGTGTGGGTTGATAGGTGTGTAATGTATTTGTGTGGCTAGATCGATGAGTGGTGTAGATGTGTGTCTAGATAGTGTGTAATATATATGTGTTGGTAATCAGATTTGTGATATATTTGTGTGATTTGTGTGCGTAAATATGTTTGGGTTTTATTTGTGTGAGTAAATAGATTGGTGAGATGTTTTGTGTGGGAAGATTCAAATCGTATCCCCATTTAACCCTAACCATTCCATTAACGTGCCGACCTAGCCATCTTATTGATGTTTCTGCACGAACAAGTACTCGCTGATCAAGACACCCCCACCCCCTCTCCATCATCCACACCACCCCCTGCCACCTCACCCCTACCTATAATGTCAGCAGAAATCTTCATCATCCCGCCCATTCATCCTGTCGGCCAATAATTATTGGTCCATTATCGACCTCTAGTCCTCTCTCAACGTTTCATGACACCCAGCAACTTAATCACCACTTATCCTACTAATGTTGTCAAGAATGATCAACCACGTTCAACTAAGGAACAGTTATAACATACAGTAATCAACGTCATTTGTCTATAGAAGCAATAATCAACATTATTCAACTACAGAACAACCTTGACCAACTATTTTCAATATGAGTGATCTATCGAACCGTTCTAACATAATAAACACCATTGATCAATAGGTACCAATCAACATCATTGATCGATGGATACTACAATCATCATTCATCGATAGATACTACCTTCAACATCATTGATCAATAGATACTTCAATCATCATTCATCAATACTACAATCAACATCATACATCAGTAGATACTGCAAACAACATCATTGATCAATAGATACTATAATCATCATTCATCAATACTACAATCAACATCATACATCAATGGATACTACAATCAACATCATTCAACAACTAAAGAACTGTTCTAGCAACAATCATTATCATTGATCTATCGAACTGTCCTAACATACAATTTTCGTTATCATTCAACTACAGAACCGTCCTCAGCTACAGTTTGTAACACCATCTACAACAACGATATCTCATACAGTTGTACACATCCTACTACTTACACTTACTCCTCAACCTAGCAACTATGTTGGTCACTCTACAACCAACAATCTCATGTCACTGTAAGGGATGTGTTTAGTCGTAACCCAAGCCACGAGAGAGAGGAACACTCCCTAATTGTCTAGCACCCCACCCCCATAGATCGAGAGAAAACCTGATTGAAAATCGATGGGGTTGTTCCAATGTAGTGGAGGGTTCTCTAAGCTAAGATAAACAGCAATCGCTTCGTCATCGTGTCTCCTTTCACTCATCTTTATCAGCTGAGAGGATTAGAGAGGATGTTCTGATGATGTCTGCATATAGGGGGCCTTTTTATCTGGGGCCCTGATATCTGTATTACCCGGATATCATGACTAGTTATAACATTTTTTTAAATTCCTGAATAAACTTGGGTTTACATATGTGTTATAGTTATAGACAAATTTGATTTTTTTAAATTGAAAAATTGTTTTCTGTTTATTTTTAAATCCCTCTAATGATAGATTGCTTGTCCTGATTATCCATTGTAATAAAAAAACAAAAACAATTACATTGCTACATTGAACCTACACAGTTTGAGAGCCATTGATTTATACGATGTTTTTTTTTTCCTCTCACGAAGAACAATGTCATCATGTGTTATTGGATATCAGCAGCTTAGTAAAAGTGCACTCCGCTCACTTGGCAACAGTGAGTCGAGTAACTGGGACGTCTTTAAGCTTGCTGTGTTTGCTGTCTGTGTGTGTGTGACCTATATTCTCCTAATTTGACAGTTGCCATAACCTGGCATTAGCGGGTCATCATATGCCGTTAATTAGGTCACCGCCAAAAGCGCGGGTTCAGCGTATTCAAGAGCTGGTTTTTTTTTAAAGCGTTTAGTCAATGCTAATCCGCTTAGTGCGTTGTTTGTTGAAAATAGATACTGGGAGGGGGGTGAGGGGGGGGGGGGGGGTTCTAGGGCTGATGTGGTGGACACGAGATTTAAATTTAGAGTGTTACGTTTGTTGGTTAGCATTAAGACAAATGAGATGGCATATCCGTAGAATGTCAAATACAGATGTCTGACGAGTTTACGGGTTAAGTCGTCTGCTGAGTGTGGTCTGATCGTCTGCTGAGTGTGGGATGGTCGTCTGCTGAGTGTGGGATGGTCTGATCGTCTGCTGAATGTGGTCTGATCGTCTGCTGAATGTGGTCTGATCGTCTGCTGAATGTGGTCTGATCGTCTGCTGAATGTGGGATGGTCGTCTGCTGAGTGTGGGATGGTCGTCTGCTGAGTGTGGGATGGTCTGATCGTCTGCTGAGTGTGGGATGGTCTGATCGTCTGCTGAGTGTGGGATGGTCTGATCGTCTGCTGAGTGTGGTCTGATCATCTGCTGAGTGTGGGATGGTCTGATCGTCTGCTGAGTGTGGTCTGATCATCTGCTGAGTGTGGGATGGTCGTCTGCTGAGTGTGGGATGATCGTCTGCTGAGTGTGGGATGGTCTGATCGTCTGATCGTCTGCTGAGTGTGGGATGGTCTGATCGTCTACTGAGTGTAAAATGATCATCTGCTTAGCGTGAGATGATCGTCTGCTGTCTATAGAACGCCCATGTGTTCATCTAGCCCCAATGACCAGCTCCCATAATCTCTCTTCTGTACATGTAGCTTCTAATAGATTCTTAATGGACCACGTCCTTACACCAGCTATTACGTGCGGTGTCAGCTCTCTTCTCTACATGTAGCTTCTAATAGATCCTTAATGGACCCCGTCCTTACACCAGCTATTACGTGCGGTGTCAGCTCTCTTCTGTACATGTAGCTTCTAATAGATTCTTAATGGACCACGTCCTTACACCAGATATTACGTGCGGTGTCAGCTAACTTCTTTACATGTAGCTTCATCTCTCTTCTGTACATGTAGCTTCTAATAGATCCTTAATGGACCACGTCCTTACACCAGCTATTACGTGCGGTGTCAGCTCTCTTCTCTACATGTAGCTTCTAATAGATCCTTAATGGACCACGTCCTTACACCAGCTATTACGTGCGGTGTCAGCTCTCTTCTGTACATGTAGCTTCTAATAGATCCTTAATGGACCACGTCCTTACACCAGATATTACGTGCGGTGTCAGCTAACTTCTTTACATGTAGCTTCATCTCTCTTCTGTACATGTAGCTTCTAATAGATTCTTAATGGACCACGTCCTTACACCAGCTATTACGTGCGGTGTCAGCTCTCTTCTGTACATGTAGCTTCTAATAGATCCTTAATGGACCACGTCCTTACACCAGATATTACGTGCGGTGTCAGCTAACTTCTTTACATGTAGCTTCATCTCTCTTCTGTACATGTAGCTTCTAATAGATTCTTAATGGACCACGTCCTTACACCAGCTATTACGTGCGGTGTCAGCTCTCTTCTGTACATGTAGCTTCTAATAGATCCTTAATGGACCACGTCCTTACACCAGATATTACGTGCGGTGTCAGCTAACTTCTTTACATGTAGCTTCATCTCTCTTCTGTACATGTAGCTTCTAATAGATTCTTAATGGACCACGTCCTTACACCAGCTATTACGTGCGGTGTCAGCTCTCTTCTGTACATGTAGCTTCTAATAGATTCTTAATGAACCACGTCCTTACACCAGCTATTACGTGCGGTGTCAGCTCTCTTCTGTACATGTAGCTTCTAATAGATTCTTAATGGACCGCGTCCTTACACCAGCTATTACGTGCGGTGTCAGACCCCTAACACGAGCAAGCATGTCGTCTCACCCAACGTGTCATTGATTGATGAGCGATGATCGTCTCTTCGTTTCCTGAGCAGACCTTGTTGCTCGCTCGCCATCGGCAGTCGAGAAACTCCGCTGAAATCTGATAAATATTTTTTAGCGCTTCATCTGACACGTACACATTCATGCTTCTCCTTTAGAGTCAGCTTTTTTTGTACTCTTGGTGTACCTCGCTACTGAAAGAGCACACATAGCAGAATACTACTTGACTTGAACCTGTTATTGTCTTGAAATTGCGAGGATACTCACTGTTTTATTAGTATTTACTTGACTTGCAATTTTTCTGTTTAGGTTATTTAAAAGAACCAACCATTGAGATTTCAATATCTGAGTAATCATCTCTGCCCTTCATTAAAAACAAAGGCCTAGCTGTGTTTCCTAATAAAAAAAAATAAATAATTTGTGATGAGTTAAAAATAGATTAGTGTACTCCAACAGCCATTAGGGATCGTCCGTAAATGACGTCACGTTTTTTTTCCCCTAAGATTTTTGCCGGCTTCCTTACCATCAATACACATTATCCGTCACATTTCAGCTTACCCCCCCCCCCCCCCCCCCCCCTTCAATTGTTTTAAACATGTTTCCATCTAAAGTATTTACTGAGCTATGTCCATGACAGGTGTATTTATCTATTTCTGTTACAAGTTACAAAATTAAATCTTTAAAAAAAATTGAAACTATTGCTAAAAAAAGTTAAAATAATAATTTTTTTACTGTTAAATGCCGCAATGAAAATTGGCTCTTACCCTGGTTATACTTTCTCCCCCACCCCCCCCCCCCCCCCCCCCATGGGGTAGTGACATAATTTATGAGCGACCCTTGAACTAGGGTATTGTTGCGAGCACTCTTACATAGATGGAAAGTAAATGTAGGCGAGCTTTAATTAACTTCTCCTTTTTGTTCCTATCAGCTGTTGTTCGCATGTAAACACATTCCCCATCTCGTTTAGTTTCAAGTGGATCCCTCTCTCATACATCACGGCATAAACAGATCACTTCCGCCAGCCCGTTATTTACCTTCGTAAAGTGGAGAGCTACCTTTTGTTTTGTTCAGTAGACATACTACTATACCCTACCTACCCTGCCTACAGTTAGACCCGGTGGTTTCTTGTTGATTTTTTTTTCTCTTTGCTGCAGATTTGAAAATAAACAGAGCTGTTTGTTTTTAAAGTTTATCTATTCCACCCCAAACCCTCCTGCAAAATGTGATAGAAAGAAGAAGGCTGGTTTTATTTCATTTTATCTGCAGATAGCTAGCTTAACGTGAGTAGCTAGTCTCGACTGAAAGTTTCTACTGACTCTCTACCTTTTATGCCACCTTTATATACACTGAATACACACTTTTATGTGGAGCAGTTTTAGACCAAGTTACTCATTACATGTACTATTGTATGTTATCAACACCGACTTTTGTGTCTAAGTTGTGTCTTTAAACACTGACCCATGTGACTATGTGATGTGTTTAAAGTTTAAACACTGATCCATGTATCTATGTAATGAGTAATGTGTTTAATTAAACACTGACACAGGTGTCTATGTAGTGTCTTTAAACACCGACCCATGCCATATATCCATTTTGAGCTTTCATACACCGACTCAACCCAACCTCTCTTATGTTCCCACCCCATTTCCCAGCCTCGCCTATGTTCCCACCCCATTTCCCAACCTCTCCTATGTCCCCACCTCCATCTCCCAACCTCTCTTATGTTCCCACCCCATTTCCCAACCTCTCTTATGTTCCCACCCCATTTCCCAACCTCTCCTATGTTCCCACCCTATCTTCCAACCTCTCCTGTATGTTCCCACCCCATTTCCCAACCTCGCATATGTTCCCACCCCATCTTCCAACCTCTCCTGTATGTTCCCACCCCATTTCCCAACATCTCTTATGTTCCCACCACCATCTCCCAACCTCTCCTGTATGTTCCCACCCCATCTTCCAACCTCTCCTATGTTCCCACCCCCATCTCCCCATCTATTTTCTATGTTCCAACTTCCTCTTCCAATACCTTCCACAAACCCACCCCCACTTCCATTATCATTTCCCGCTCTGTAAATCAGTGCCTCCCAGTGGGATTGATTAACCCCCATTAATCATACATGACCAAACAGAAAGAAAACAATCCACCCACTCAATGAACCCATCGGCTTCCCTCAAGCCCTGTCATCCCAGCACTACAGCCCACATTAACCCTTTTCTCACCAGTCAAACCAGGCTGCTGGCCAAACTTTGCTGTATTTACCAGGACCACACTAAAGGGTTAATGGTTATTGCATTGTTCCACAGCATCACTAGTTCTCTGTACCCAGCTATGAGTCCACTATGTCTCACAATTTATTGTATTAGGTGCTGGACTAAATCGTATCTAATTTACTGCAGTAATCACTTCAGCTGTTAATTTCATCTCTAAAACAAAAACCCATAGCAGCTTGCTTATCTCATCAAAAGCTCTATCCAAATGTGATTCATTAATTGGATTTAATTACTTCCATTTATATTTTTAAGTAGCGTAAAAAGAATAAAATAATGGCGAGGGTATTAGCAGATGATGGATCTCTATTTCTTTGATTGTTAAGCTCTGGGTGTGTGCCAGGCTGTTAGTAAATAAACCAATGTTTACCATTATCACCAGATGTGTTCAAAGATACATTTCCACAACAGTACTATAAACCAATGTTTACCATTATCACCAGATGTATTCATAGATACATTTCCACAACAGTACTATAAACCAATGTTTACCATTATCACCAGATGTATTCAAAGATACATTTCCACAACAGTACTATAAACCAATGTTTACCATTATCACCAGATGTATTCAAAGATACATTTCCACAACAGTACTATAAACCAATGTTTACCATTATCACCAGATGTATTCAAAGATACATTTCCACAACAGTACTATAAACCAATGTTTACCATTATCACCAGATGTATTCAAAGATACATTTCCACATCAGTACTTAACAAGCTGCACACCTAATGGACTCACACAAATAAATAAATTAGTTTTTGTTTTCCCCTCTGTACATTTGGTACTGACCTGATTAAGTGTCACATATTCTGATCCGCTTAGTTGAAGATTCTGACCCACTAAGTGGAAGATTCTGGCCCACTAGGTTGAAGATTCTGACCCATTTAAGTTGAAGATTCTGACCCATTTAAGTTGAAGATTCAGACCCACAAAGTTGAAGATTCTGACCCATTTATGTTGAAGATTCTGACCCATTTATGTTGAAGATTCTGACCTATTTATGTTGAAGATTCTGACCCACTTACGTAAAGATTCTGACCCACAATTTTTTTTTTATACTAGTTAATGAATTATTTAGACCCACACAACAATTATACTGACCCCCACGTTCAATTTGTCAATCCTACTTAAAAACATCTTAGCCTCACCTACATTTAGTCAAGGTAAAAAAATGTTCTTCATATCACCTTACTGTAAACAAATCTCACATTATTCCTGATTAGCATACTCACTTAATTCACACAATCTGGTTTTAGATGGCAGTAAACCAGAGAAATGAAGAATTAATGAGATGATAAATTATGCATGAGCTGACAGATGTCCTGTTTTGGTGGTCTTGTTATTCCCAGTCATGTTGTGGACTGTTTTAAGTGGGAGGGGAAAACTAGGTTCAACTTAACTATTGCATCAAAGTAATGGGTAGATTTCTGAAGTGCATTATAAAATAAACCATATACAGTACTTGTGTGTATGCTGACATACATATATATAAATATACATATATATATAAATACACACACACACACACACACACATATATATATATATATATATATATATATATATATATATATATATATATATATATATAAAATATACAAATACTTATTTATATACACATACTTACACATTTATATACATACAGACTTATATACATGCACACATACTTATATACATACACACATACATATATACATACACACTTAAATACATACACTCATACATAAATGGATTCACACATACAAGATGCTTTCACCCACATACATCTATACATAAACACATACATATATACATTCACACATACACACATACACACATACATACTTGTATACCTGCACACACACACACATATACACATACATACTTGTATACCTGCACACACACACATATACACATTCATACATGCACAAAGGGCAGCATCATGGTTTTTTGAGTATGATGCAAGTCTTCAAAATGCCACCCTTTTTTTTTCTTCTTCTCCTTCTTTAAAAGAATCCTTGTTGTTATTTTGCTGGTTCCCCCAGCCCCTCCACTATGTGTGATAGTTACTGTGACTGTTGAGTGTAATATCAAGAAGTAAAACTTACAGAGTGTTGTAGCTGATAAGTTTAGTAAATAAAACCCCTGACCTTATCTCCTGTATACATTAGCCTTGTTTCATGGTGTTGACACATAGCCCTTGTCTCTGTCCTTACATTATGCCTGGTTTCCTCTGTGAAA
Source organism: Physella acuta (assembly GCF_028476545.2). Classification (NCBI taxonomy): domain Eukaryota; kingdom Metazoa; phylum Mollusca; class Gastropoda; family Physidae; genus Physella; species Physella acuta. Next base: position 85,686 of record NW_026732575.1, read on the forward strand.
GAATCCCATTAAATTTGTATGGTGTCCTTGTGAAGCTCAAGTGTCCTTGACACCCTTTCAACTGCTGTGGTTACGTCTTTACCTCATTTTATCACCTGAAGGTCACATGTTTTATTGCTATTGTATTTTGTTGTGACATAAAAACTTGTCATAAAATTTTTTTTAAAATTGATTTTATAAAAAATATCTGCTGATTGGGTCTTGTCTTAGAGTAGAGACTTGTTAAATGGATTTTGGAGTTGAGTTAAGATCTTGTCAAAAGAATCTTTTCTTATAGATCATGTCATATAAAGCTTGTCTTATATCTGTAAAAAAAGTAAGTAAAAGTTCCCTTTCAAACGTGACGGTATACGGGGCAAGTGAAGAAGAATTCACTTGTTTCTGTGACGTCGGCATATGAAGGGGTAATGTGATATCTGTAGAAAGAGTTAAATGTTTTAATAAGATTAATTGAAAAACACAATGAGTTTTGTTTAAACTAAGAAATGCATTTATTCTATTTTTTTTTTATACAAACAATAAAGCAAATACTATATCAAACTCAATTACCTAGGGAATTAATTGTGTGAACAGATACTGACCAGCTTCATTTACTTCCCCATTAATTTTTTGCCTGGAACCAAACTGGATATTCTAAGGCCAGAAGGTACCTGCTCTACCACTTAACCCACTTTGACCAATAAATATATTTTGTGTAAAGATGTTCTGGCAGCTCAAATATTTATCTCTCTGAAAGTTAACCAGACAACTATCTTGTTTTGACAATAGTTTTTGTCTGTAATTTGAAAGAAAATCAATTGCTATTGTTTAAAAATGGTCTTAGAAAAAGTGTGCTGAAGCATCTTCACTAGTCTGCAATTGAAATTGAATATATGACAAACTCAATGGTTTAAGTGATGTGTCTATTCATGAAGTACATTCATAAGCTCTTAATTAATTATGTATGACTGAAGTTGTCAGTAAATGTTAGGGGTTAATGTAATTGAAACTGTTCATTGTCCACTTCTTGTTCTTTGTTCTTAATTGTAATGTTGGACAAATTTTCAACACCACAATTAGGTATCACATGTTATGTGCTATATAGGCCATTGAGTCCAATTTCAACCTGTTTTTCTTTTAAAGGATTTGCTTTTATAGCCTTTATCTATCCAAGAACAAACTACAAAGCAGCAGTTGTTCAATTTTGTAAATGTCTCTCCTAGATGGGCTGCTGTCCCCATCTATCTAGCCTCATCTGAATGGGGTTTTGAGCTTGGGACTTCTTAGTTTAGTAACCATGAGCTTTACACATTAGACTATGTAAACCTTTGATGGTCCACAGAAACGGTGTTGTTGTTGACAGATGTGACTGAGACCTTTGATTGTAATCTAATTATGACCTTTGATTGTAATATGATTGAGACCTTTATATTATTGAGACCTTTTAATGTTCCCAGAAATCCCCAAGGCTATGTAACATATAAACTGTGTTGTTATTGACAGATATGATTGAGACCTTTGATTGTAATATAATTGTGACCTTTGATTGTAATATGATTGAGACCTTTATATTATTGAGACCTTTTAATGTTCCCAGAAATCCCCAAGGCTATGTAACATATAAACTGTGTTGTTATTGACAGATATGATTGAGACCTTTGATTGTAATATAATTGTGACCTTTGATTGTAATATGATTTAAACCTTTTAATGTCCCCAGAAATCCCCAAAGCTGTGCTGCATCTGTTGAAGAACCCAGTGTATGCCGTCATGTTGCCAGCCATTTGCTGTGAGATCTGTATAGTCAGTGGGTTTGTGGTCTTTCTACCCAAGTATCTGGAATCTCAGTTTGGTACTTCAACATCACTGGCTAATCTTTTCACAGGTAAGTTTTATTAACTCTAATACTGTACTTACTTAAACAGGAAAAAATGTGTTTTGTAAATCGGAATACTGGTTTATACAGAGATGTAACTTCCCCTTTTTGTAAGGAAATCATATTTTTCTCTTTGTAAATAATTTAAAAGAAATATACAGCTGTGACATTAAAAAAAATTGCATTTAGGCCTAAATTTTATTTACAATAATAATTTTTAAATTAATCATTTTACCCTGGAGAAACCGAAATTGTTGTTAGAAAAAGGGGTCGGCTTGGTCAAGTCTGTAAAGCTCAAGGTTGCTAAACCGAAAAGTCTCGAGTTCGATTCCTCACGTAGATGAGGTTCGTTAACTGGGGGCAGCCACTCTTCTAGAAGAGGCAACTCCAAAATCAAACAACTGCTGCCTTGTAGTATGTTCTTGGTTGGATAAAGGCTATGGAAGCAAACCCAAAAAGAAAAGCAGGCTGAAATTGGAGTCTATGGCCTCAATGGCGCATAACCAGTTGACGCGTATCCTTAATTGTGTTGGAGGGGGATCCTTTCCAACACTAAAATTAAGAACGAAGAAGAAAAAGAAGTTGTTAGAAACATTGTTTTGTATCCTGTTTCCGGCATGCGAATTTTTTGTTTTTAAATTAGATTTTATTTTGCTGTTGGTAACATTGTATCTTATACACATAGACACGTACATAAACTTCCTTTAAAAAAAAACACGAATACAGAACTATCACATACACAGAAAGAAAAGCATCATTTGTTGTTGATCTGTTCACTATCTAATAAACTGATCTGATTTTATTTTGTTGTTCCAATGTTTGTCTGAGCTATTCTGTTTGTATTGATCCTGCACAGCGCCTAATCTTTTGCCTGTCTGTCTTGTCACTTGAATTCTTTTTCTCACAGCAGGATGGGAACCTCCCAAAGGTCAGACAACTCCAGCAATAAAGCAGACATTTGTTGTTTTTATTTTGCTTTGGTAAACATCGAATAGCTCATTATTATCTTCCCTTGGATCATTCAGATTTTTTTTTCTTCTGTGTAAATGTCATGTTGGTTATTGTTAAGGGATTGTTTTAAATTATCCTTTTGTTGAGTGTCTAGTATTACCGAACAAAAACATATCTGTCTTTGATTGTTTCTGTTATATAGTTTGACTTACCAAAGGATCTAAGTGAAAAATCTTCAAAGACTTACCAACATATATGAAATGTAGGTCTAGAAATCCTGAATTAATCTTGTTTAGTTTTCTTTTGCGTTAGAGAGCTAGACTGCTAACTCAAAACGTCTCGAGTTCAAATCAGGGTTAAAGTCATTATATGTTCCTGAGTCTACCCAGCTCTGATAGGTACCTAACTCAGGTTGGTGAAAAAAAGGCATAGTGCAGACCACACTATCTCTTCATATGCCGAGGTCACAAAACAGTTGAACTCTACATCACTTGCCCCATAGACTACCATGCTTGAAAAAGAAGCTTAACTTTATTTACTAGTTTTCTTTTAGTGTTCATGAAATTGTCTATGTAAAAATAGGGGTGTGTTATAGCCAGAGTGGATTCAAATCCACTATTCCATATAGCAAAACTACATCGTCTACTTGGGACATTGAAATAACATTAAATAACTTTTATGACATTTACTAAAGGAGAAAAGAATTGGGCTATCTAAAAGCAACAACAATATTAATTAAAACCAAAGGAGTTAAGGTTTTATTTGGTTAATCTTGCAATAATTTTGTTTGTTTATTATCATCTTATGGAAAATGTGTTTTTTTTACAACAAAATTTTTGGCTGTTAGGATATTTTTTCCCTTCTCACCTGTATCAATCATGTCTCAGGTGGCATTGGCATTCCTGGTGCAGTCATTGGCATCCTCATAGGTGGTTATATTCTAAAGAGATTGGCACTGTCCCCAAAAGGTATTTTTTTTGTCCTTGTAATGTAATGTAGTGGTTTTTGTTTTGTTTTCCATGTTTTTTGTGTGTTGTGATGGATCAGCTGTTCCATTGTTGAATAGGAAGGTACACAGGTTTGTTTCATGAACACGTGTTGACATAACAAGTTGTGGTTAAAGTTTTTTACTTACCAGTGTTGAAACAGAATGCTCATGTAGTGCGTAATTTACACTATCCGTTGTTTTAATGAATGCAATAAGATATATTCATTAGCCACAGATGGTCGAGACATTATTGATTAGAATATATTTATTAGACTTCTGTTAGTTGTTGTTAAGTTACATATAATTAATATTTATAAGCACCTGATACCCCTAATGTCATCTTTTAGGGCTGATATATCCCAAAATATATTTTAATTAGAAAATTAAGCCTTTTATTTGGTGGGAAATACAAAAAATTATAATTGACACTTGAAATGGTGTTAAGCAGATTAAAGCTGTTTGTTAATAGCAACGCTATTTCAACACATGATCTTAAATGTGACCTTAACCTTGGCCATATCAATGATTCTGTTTAAAAAAAAACCTTGATAAAATAATGTATTTCTTTACCCGTGTTTATGCGAGATTCTAAACATTAAATTAATTGGTTTACTTTCCTCTTTTGATGTTTGTATTTTCTTATCAACAGTTGATTAAAAATAATTTTGTAAATAAAACATTTTTTTTGGTACAACTACTGATTGAAAACTGTTTTCTTTGGTAAAATATTTTTCAACATTAATTAAAAACTTGTTTGTGTAATTTAAACATTTTTTCAACTTTGATTAAAAGAAATTTTGCGTAGTAAAATATTTTTGGATTGTTGATTGAAAGTTGTTTTGTTTAGTAAAACACTTTTTCAACTGTTGACTAAAAATTCTTTGTGTTTTACTTCACCATTACATAACAAATTGTATTGATTTCGTCAGGTGCCATCCAGTTTGTACTTCTCCTCAACACACTAGCCCTATGTGGCTTCTCTTTCTTCTTCTTCATGGGCTGTGACAACCCTAAAATAGCTGGGGCTAACTTTCCATATTTTAACAGGTTTGTTCAGGCAAATACCATCCTTATTGCTTTCAGTTTAATTATCAGCTTGTCATAAATGACCTCATTTTATTATGTAAATTAAATAACTTAAAAATGTAGTAAACAATTTTAGCAGTTTAATTATTAAAAAATAATTTTAATCAGCATTACAGAAATTCTTTGCTGTATATTTATAGCCATTTTATTTAGTTTGGTTTTACTTTTCCCAGTCTGTGGTTAGGTTTTAAGTTAAAATAGTTTTTCTAGTCTAATTTTGTTTTTATTTTACAAATGTTTTGTTGTACATGTTGATGATGTTGTTTTTTAAATAAAATATTTGTTTGGATAACAAAATGTCTACCCTCCCACCAGTTCTGGCCATAAAATATTCGAGGCCAACCTGACGTCCACGTGCAACCAGAACTGCGACTGCTCGCCCAACCATATCCAGCCCATCTGCGGCATCAACGGCATCACCTACTTCTCTCCGTGTCACGCAGGCTGCACAGGGTCAAACCACTTCTACGACCCAGGCAGGGAGGAGAAATCTTATGTAGGTTTCAACAAGAGTTACCTCTAGTTGTTTACTTGTTACCAATAGTGACCACTAGTGACCACTAGTAAATGATGTGTCCAACACTGACTGTTATTAAATGACCTGCCTAACCACTATTAAAGTGCTTCTGTCCAACACTGACCACTATTAAAGTGCTTCTGTCCAACACTGACCACTATTAAAGTGCTTCTGTCCAACACTGACCACTATTAAAATACCTCTGTCCAACACTGGCCACTATGAAATGACCTGTGGGTAATGCTAAACACCATGAAATGACCTGTGGGTAATGCTAATCACCATTAAATAACCTCTGTTGAACTATCTCCGTCCAACACTGACCACTATGACCTGTGTCTCTCAAAGGCACTTAATGGTGCCTGCAAGAACACACACGAGAGGCTGCTATTACATTACATGTGTCCAACACTGACCGCTACTAAATGACCTGTGTATAAAACTGACCACTATTTTCTAATACATTTTGAAACAGTAATTTTAGTAATAGAAAAAAGTAAATTTTTGTTTGTTAAATTTTAATTCTAATTTAAATAAATATTTAGCTATTCAGTACAGTTATTCTTGCAATTGTCTTGGTAAGCAAATCATAGCCAATTATAAATAAATTAAAATTAGTGTTACACAATTAGTCACATTTTTTCTATGTTAAACTACTTAACTTTTGTTAGCGCTATAGCACATACGTTCATTTTATACAGTGTGATAGGCTACAGATAGACTATGAATAAGAAGGGTTACTAAATTAATTTATTAATAACCCACACATTTTGTTTTTATATTTTGCACATGATTAAGCCAACTGTTTATTTATAGACAATTATTTTCATCTGTCAGAACTACAGTGGCTGTTCATGTATAAGCTTAGGACCAGCTGACCACTCCAACCACGAGGTCATCATATCACCCATGGCAACCAGCGGCGCCTGCAAGAACACGTGTGAGAGGTTGTTGCCCTTTCTCATACTGCTGGTGGGGATGACGTTCTGCGTGGCTGGTACTCAAATGCCACTTCTCATGGTGACGTTGAGGTGAGTTTATGTGGGGATGACATTCTGTGTAACTGGCACTCATATAGCACTGAGTTTATGAAGTGAACAACATTTTAATGTTACTGGCCTCTTCTGATGGTGATGCTTTGGCCACTTGGTTTGATTCTTATCAAATGACCATACCTTTATTTTTTAAGTAGATATCACCAACATCAAACCTTCAAACCTGGTAATTAACTTTAATTTTGGAGTAAATGATAGGATTGTTTATTTAATATCTTTATGTATATAAGATTAATTTGACTAAACAAAAAAAATTCATTATTTAACAGATCTGTGGCGACAATGGAAAGATCATTTGCTCTCGGATTGCAGTTTGTGATGATGAGGTTGTTTGGTAAGATTTTTTTTCTTTTTAACAGATAACTTCACACACAATAATTTTGGCTGTGGATATAAAAAAAGAAAAAACTACAGGCGCTTTATAGTCATATAACAGTTTAACTTCATCAGTTTCGTCATGGATTAAAACTTGTAAAAACAGTGCCAATGTATAACATTGAACATAGTAATTAAACAGTGTCTTCTAAACTTGGATTGGCCAGGTGCAAGCTTTATTAAAATATTTTCATAAAATATTTGATTTAGTTTGTATATGTATGAACTGTATCAGCTCCTTGCCTACATCCAGATTTTTATTTTCTCTCCTTCAGCTTACATTCCTAGTCCAATTTTCTTCGGCAATGCCATTGATACATCCTGTCTTCTGTGGAGCGTGAAGTGTGAGCGGAACGGTTCCTGTCTACTGTATGACATCGTCAGGTTCCGTTATAATTATGTTGGTGAGTAGAAGCTACTGGCTACCTGTCACTGTGTAGGGGTTACTTTATGTTGTGAACTGTGATTTCAAATGTATAGAGATTATTGTTAAATGAAGAGAATAATGTTATAAGCTTAATATTATTTTAATGTCCAGACTTTACAAATGTATAGAGATGGTTGTTGTAATTATAGAATAATGTTGTAATTATTATTATAGAATAATGATGTTGTAATGATAGAATAATGTTGTAAACTTAATATTATTTTAATGTCCAGACTTTACAAATTTATAGTGATAATTGTTAAACAAATAGAATAACCTTGTAAAAATATTATTTTAATGTGCAGACTTTACAAATGTATAGAGATAGTTGTAATGACAAAACAGTTGTATCAAACATAAATATGATGCAGGGTCAGAGGTCACCTTATCTAAGTCCCTGTTACAGTTTGATAGACTGCAAATAGAAATGTTATAGAGAGAATTACCTTAAGATTTAACCTCACCTTCCTCACATTTATGGGTAAAGACTTAGTGAGGCAGTAGGTTATCTATGCTCATGTGTCTTTCATAGCGCTGTATAATCATCATTGTGTTGAAATAACTATTTTAGTGATCTCTACTTTATAGCCCCTCTCTCCAGCATTTGCTTATGTTGTTGTAGTGAGATTACAACCATTTCAAAAGTTGCCTTATGATTTAAAGTGTTTTAAATTTTCAGGAATAGCGGCTGGCCTGAAAGTGATATCAATGTGTTTCTTTGTGGGGGTTTGGTACTTCATAAGGAAAAGAACCATAGCTGAAAATGCTGCCACAATGGTAAAAACAAATGTTTGTTTTGAAAAATTTGTGTTTGTCCAAGTTTAATTTGGTAATGTTTTTGCCTGCCTTTCTTATAAATAATTTTATAGTTGACTTACTAAAACATTTTTAGTTGGTTATTACAGTAAGCTAGTTTGTTTTAACATCTTGTAGAATAATTATTTAAGTTTACTACAGTGATGATTTAAGTTAGTAGAAAACCCCTTTAAAGCCATATGGGTAGATGAAGTAGAGTTCACCCTTTTCTCTGACCTCATTATATTATGTGTTCAGCAATGTTCACCACTTTACTTTTTCTTGAGTGTACCGGAGCTTGGAGATCCAGGAGGTCCAGTAGACATTTTATAAGTAGACAGCAAGTCATTGCCAAAGCAATTTTTATGTTCTAATTCTCAATATAAAGTAGACCTTTCAAAGTTTGCAATCAGTGATCACGACTTTTAATTAGTTGTGCTTTACTTCCTTGTACATGCTAGATACCTATTAAAGCTGCCTAGAATATGAAGATCATTGAATCTTTAAATTACAGACAGTTACAACCAATACAGTTTTTGTACTAAAACTTAGCTACTTGTCATGTAAAAATTAAAAAAAAAACACAGCCAGAACTCAAAGAGTCTGTGTTTTACTAATAACTTTACCTTCACCTTAACAGTATTACTCAAAATATAAATAAATCAATACAAAGCTATATTGTATGGTTTAACCAGCATACTTATAAGAACCAATTAAATTTTTTTAGCTGTGGATAGAAAGAAAAAATTGCACAAGTGTTTTTAAGTCATATAACAGTATAACAGTTCTATCATAATTTTAAACTTGTAAAAATAGAGTCAATGTATAACATTCTTATAATCATTGTTCTGTTTAAGTTGAGTATGTAGGATGTAATTTTATTATCCGCCACAGGTTTTCTTCTTATAATGTTTGTTCTGTATAAGTTGAGTATTTAGGATGTAATTTTATTATCATTGTTCTGTATAAGTTGAGTATATAGGATGTAATTTCATTATCATTGTTTTGTATAAGTTGAGTATATAGGATGTAATTTCATTATCATTGTTCTGTATAAGTTGAGTATATTCAATATAATTTTATTATCCGCCACAGGTCAATACCCACACCAGCTCCCACATCTCAGTGGACAAAACTGACCACAAAAACGGGACGCTGGACGAGGCAGGGAAATTAACTCCCCGACCATCCATCCTCAAGATCAAATCACCAGCCTCACCCTCACGACAGGGCGCCAACAAGCCCCACGGCCAGCCCCACCAGAACAGGTCCCCGTCAGACAACGGCGCCGTCGCCACAGTCGACGCTGGGAACCTGACCGACATCAGAGTCTCTGACTCAGTTAACCCAAACATTCCACTGAAAGAATCTATTTTGTGATCGCAGTTGGCGTTGTATGTCCATCTTCTTTAACAATAGGCAAGGCTTGTTGATATAACTTTGTTGCAGTAAGGCAAGATGAGCTATGAATTTTTGCCGAATGGCAAGATTCTTGAATTTGTTGATGTAACGCAAGATTCTTGAATTTGTTGACGTAAGGCAAGATTCTTGAATTTGTTGATGTAGCGCAAGATTCTTGAATTTGTTGATGTAACGCAAGATTCTTGAATTTGTTGACTAAGGCAAGATTCTTGAATTTGTTGATGTAGCGCAAGATTCTTGAATTTGTTGATGTAGCGCAAGATTCTCGAATTTGTTGATGTAACACAAGATTTTTTAGCTCTGAATTTGTTGACGTAAGGCAAGACTCAGCTAATTTGAGATGTTCATTGAAGCATATCTGTAATGTGCATTTAACTTGTGCTATGCTTTTCACTGGCCTATGATTGGTATGTGAACATTTTTTTTTAAACATTGTACATCAAAACAAGTGATATTTTGTTAAAATGTGATTATTAATTTAATTCAAGATCAGGTGGTGAGTTATCTCTCTTGTTAGAACTTAAGTTGTGAGTTATCTCCCTGCAAGAAGCTGATTTTTCTGGTATTTGATTTGATAAGCTGTGTTATTTGCATAAGACTTATTTTGTCTTATATAAAAGAAATCTAGAAATGGGAAAGCAAAAGAAGAGGGTATTGATTTGTGAATTAGTATGTAAATAATTGTTTTTTTAGGCATATCTTGATCGAGCCTTATAGTTTAATTCTCAGAACCCAATCGAGTTAGTTCCCTTGTTGGTGGCATGAAATATAGCACAAATGGTCATCCATGCATGTTTTTTTTTTGTTTGGATATAAATACTCTCGATTCAGCTTTGTAAAGCTGTATTGCTTTGGTAATATTTTTGTTTTTATGTGTGGCTGGTGGTGTATCATTGATGTCTGATGATGGTGATGATGTGTTTTAGTGTGGCTGTTGGTAACTTATGCAGTTGGTGATGTATTGCAATATGCTAGTTGGTGATGCTGTATTGCTATATCAGATGGTGATGCTGTATTGCTATATCAGCTGGTGTTGCTGTATTGCTATATCAGCTGTTGATGCTGTATTGCTATATCAGCTGGTGATGTTGTATTGCTATATCAAGCGGTATATGTATTGCTATATCAAGCGGTATCAGGGGTGATGCTGTATTGCTATATCAGGTGGTGATGCTGTATTGCTATATCAGGTCGTGATGCTGTATTTCTATATCAGGTGGTGATGCTGTATTGCTATATCAAGCGGTATATGTATTGCTAAATCAGGTGGTGATGCTGTATGTCTATCATTAAGACTGCATGCTAGTTGGTAATGTTGTGTCACAGTATGCTATTTAGTGATTGCATTATGGTGTGCCTATTTACCTGTGAAAACTGTTTACCTGTGAAAACTGTTTACCTGTGAAAACTAGCCTCATTACTATGATAGCCATAATGATAAAGAGCTGTTGTTAATGTATAACAAGCAATATTTATCACTTAAGAAAAATACCAACCTAGTAGTAGTACTTTTTCGCAAATTTTAATTGAATCCTATTTCTATCAGTCAATGAATAAGTTGTTTAAAATATTTAATTATTGATTTAACTTCAACACATTGGTATTTGAATAACTAACACAAATCAATAACTAAAAAACAATGTTATTTTGTTACAAGAATTGTTACAACATAACTAAAACAAATCAATAACTCAAAAATGATGTTACTTTGTTATAAGAATTGTTACAACAAAGTTTAGATGAGGGATTTAATACAACTCAAACTGTTACATTTGCCTAGAAATTGATCTGAAAATCAAACTTGTACATTGCACATATCAAAAAATGCATCTGAATCAATCCATTGTCTTTTCCCATAAGTTTTCTGAAAAATATTTTACATCATTTGGAACATTTTTCTCTTACTAACAGAGAAAGCCTTTTGCATTTTCTCTCATGAAATGGGATATATTTTTGTAAATTGTAATGCAGACATATACATTAACTACTGCAGTTTTGTAGACATGTTTTAAAATGCTTCTGTAAGTTTTAAAAGTAATTTTTCAAAATCTAAAAATACTCATGTTGTTTACCTGTTTCAGGTTGTTTTAGTGTCAGTTAGTTGGTTGCATACACCTTTTAAATAGTGAGCTTGATATCATAATCTGATTGTGGGTTTTATTTTATACGTAAAAATTTTAATACCTGTTTTACACTTGAAAATACGACAAAAGTTGATTTTTAAAAGATTTTTTTTCACTTTTTCTTAAAATAGATATTAGTTGATTAATGAAATAATCTTGTTTGATAGTTGTATACTGGTAACAAAAACCAACACTGTTGTGTTAAAGTAAAAACAAATGCATGATTACTGTAATGTTATACTTGGAATACATTGACCAGTACATACATGTACCCTCAACATGACCCTCAACCCTTGTAAGAGCTTCCATTCTCTGTTGAAAATTGCCATCATTTAAATGGATAAGAAAGATCTTGTTTTATATGGGACAGAAAAGAAAGATAATTTTATATGTAACTTTTAAAAACATACTAGTTTGCTATGAACCTAATTAGAAAATTCTAGTTTTCTATAAAAAAACTAATAAGATACTAGATCTAGTTAGCTGAGAAACAGATAAAAGTTCTAGTTTTCTATAGGACTATTAAGAAAGTTCTAATTTTCAATGCCACATGAAAGATCTTGTTTTCTATTGTATGGAGCTGTAAAACATACAACAGCTAGTGCGCAGTCTTTGTCTTTTTCCCATCTCTGTTTTTGTTTGACTCTTTCACCTTGACCTTGCCTTTCTTTTAAAAACAATCAGTATTATGGAAGGAAGAAAACAAAAGATATTGTGAATCAAAATTTGCTTTTTTTACATGTGACTTTGTGTAGTAGTTCTATGTTGGTAGATTGTGTTTATTTTTGTTTTACAACTCATCGTAAGTGTTAATTTTACTTACAGCTATTAGATTGTTGTCTTAGTGTTGTTTCTGGAATCACTCATCTAGGTTGTGTTGTATCTTTGAACAATTTAAAGCTAGTGAAGAGTAAATTACCTTTCTAACTTGAGAGTTGTAGAGTTGATGTGTTGTGTTACACACACTTTTAATTCCCCCAATTTATGTCAGGTACCTTTTTGTGCTGGACAGATTGCACCATGAATAGAGTTCATGCTAACTTATAACTAGTTTAAATTGATAGTAGCTAAAGAACTCATATTGGGGGAAATGTAGTTCCTAACTGAAGTTTCGCTGGATAAAAAAATAATAATTGAATGTTATTATTTATTAGAAATTCTGTTCATCCTTTTAATTTAAATTTCCTGTGTGATCAGCTATAAAGAATTTTTAATCTAGTATTTTCTTTATTGTTGCTCTTCTTATTAAAGATGCAAGGGAATTAATTTTTCAAATTTAGCATGTAAAAGAAATTGTAATAATCTCACAAGGGAGATAATAAGGCATTATGATTGGCTCTTTTAAAACAACAAATTATAGTTACCTTCTAAATAAAATTTTAGTAATAGAATTCACCTTATCACTTTGAATACATTTATTAAATAGAAAATCACAGTGATACAAGCGATGTAAATAATTCTCATACTTAAAGATATTTTGTAAACAAAGTTGATAATTGCAGTGCAGTATGTTTAGCAAATCCCATCATTAAATTGTATTTGATGCAATATTCAGCTTGGCAGAACAAATCTTGTTTTGAATACTCTCATCTTTCAGGTAAATTTAAACAAAATAAAATACTCTTTTTCTTTTTGCTTTTAACATTTTAGTGTAATACTCTAATTTTAGTGTAAAACTGGACAAATAATGAAATATTGTATTGAGCTGCTGTATGTCATCAAATATTGTTTAAAATAATAGTACACTACAGAACATTTTATTCCATGTAATTAGGGGACCAATGTGTATAGTTCCTTACATGGTAAGATATGTAATCATTATTGTATATGCCAGACAGTTTGTCACAAGGAGCATTTGTGTAATGTTTTCATGTACACATTTTAAAGAACACTTTGGTTGTTTTCATTCATCAACAGAATAGCTCATTCAGACTTGAAAATGATAAAAAAAATAATAAAACATATCACATTAAATCATGTTTATTTTAATTTCTGATGATAATTCTATTAATTTTTTTTTTTGTTTTGCGGGCATACTTGTCACATTAATTAATGTACTTTATTTCATTATCAGGATAATTTTGAAACATAATTGTCAAACTCCTTACACCTGCTCTTGATTACAAACATAAAACAGTTACAATATATGTATGGTTAAACACATCTCAGCACAACTGTAAAACTTTGAACACAAAAAAAAATGGATTTAAAGATATTTCTATTGAGTTTTTGTCTTTCAAAATACACTTCAAATTGTATAAATACTTTACAACTGTGTGATGTAAAAGTTGTACTTTACCCCTACAATTTCAGAAGTGAAACTTTTATTTATTTTATTGTGCAGTAGGGTCTGGTGTTATCAGGAAGTTATTTGTTTTATTATTTAGATGATGTTGGTGGTGTTTTTATACTTGTGGGTAAGTCTGTGACGGGCAGGTCCAATCACTGATAGGTATATGGTAGCTGGCTGAGATATGTGGGTACAATATAGTGTGGTAGGGCTGGGTGGGTGGGTCGAACAAGAAGTGTCTATTACATATTATGTGTGCAGTAATTACCTGCTCCAAATATCCACTCTACTTCACCTACCCCATAGAGCAACTGTTCCTCAGGCAGTTACCCACCCTGGAGTATGTTCCCTGCTTTGATGTGTATTTGGGTCTAGCACTACACCCCTCAGTGATGTTGTATTGTCACCATGTTATAACCTCTAGCACTACACCCCTCAGTGCTGTTGTATTGTCACCATGTTATAACCTCTAGCACTACACCCCTCAGTGCTGTTGTATTGTCACCATGTTATAACCAGATGTTTGCGTTAAATCATTTAACCAGAGCCCTCTCATTCCTGGACCTGCAAGCATTCCTAGACTTGACACAAAGTCTAGTTCAGTCTCTATGTGTGACATAGACTTGACACAAAGTCTAGTTCAGTCTCGATGTGTGACATAGACTTGTTGCACAAAGGGCTAGTTCAGTCTCTATGTGTGACATAGACTTGACACAATGTCTAGTTCAGTCTCTATGTGTGACATAGTCTTGACAAAAAGTCTAGTTCAGTCTCTATGTGTGACATAGACTTGACACAATGTCTAGTTCAGTCTCTATGTGTGACACAAACTTGACAAAAAGTCTAGTTCAGTCTCTATGTGTGACACAAACTTGACAAAAAGTCTAGTTCAGTCTCTATGTGTGACATAGACTTGACACAAAGTCTAGTTCAGTCTCTATGTGTGACACAAACTTGACAAAAAGTCTAGTTCAGTCTCTATGTGTGACACAAACTTGACAAAAAGTCTAGTTCAGTCTCTATGTGGCATAGTCTTGTCAGAGAGTATAGTTCAGTCTGTGGGAGTCCTAGACTGTGTGACAGACTTGTTTTTTGCAAAAGTCTAGTTCAGCCTGTCTTTGATGTAGACGTCAAAAAGTCTAGTTCTGCTTGTGTGGGCCCTAGACTTAACAAAAAGTCTAGTTCAGAATTTGTCTAATACAGCATGCTGGCATGCTTTTGTTGTTGTTGAAT
Source organism: Physella acuta (assembly GCF_028476545.2). Lineage (NCBI taxonomy): Eukaryota > Metazoa > Mollusca > Gastropoda > Physidae > Physella > Physella acuta. The sequence continues at coordinate 100,803 of NW_026732575.1, forward strand.
CAGCTGTATAAACATGTGCATACACCAGCTTGATTCATTCATTTTTTTAATTCACATTTTTATTGTACAATTTAAAAAAAAATGTTTTAATTGAAAAACCCAGTCTCCTTCAGTTACTAAACAAAGCATTTACTCTTTCAATATTTGTTAGGCTTCCTTCTCCATTATTCAGAATTAATTTTCTAGAGTATTGCATTTTGCAAAAAAAAAAAAAACTGTTGATCAAAGATTTCTCAAAAACTAAGATAATCAAAAAATTGTAATTAATTTTTTTACAGGATTGATTATAAATACTAAACAGCCATCTAGATCTAATTGTTTAAATAATGTTTTAAAATGTTAAAATATGGCAAACTTCTTTGTTAATGTTAATTTAAAAAATAAAATTTTGTTTAGATTATGTTTTGTGTATTTGTTTTTAGTTTGCAATCTTGTGCATTTCATTGTGAAAAATATTATATGGACATGAAAATGTAATGACAATTGTTTTATATATTGTAAATATCTCAATGAAAAGAAATGTTGATTATAGAACATTGGAAAACTTTGATATTTGATGTTGAATATATGTTTTGGCTAACTAAAGTGAAACTTTAGTTAGTAATAGCTTTTGACTAACTAAAAGTGATTCTTTAATCGCTTTAGTTAGGGTTTAGCTTTTATAAATGCATTACTTGAGTGTATGCTATCATTGTAGCAACTGTGTTAGATATCCTTGTGTATGTTAGCCAATACTATATGTAACAATGACTATGTGTAGCTATTATTTTGTGCAGATATTGCTGTGCTATCCATTAGTGTTTGTGTCAGGTACACACTAGTGTTTATAGCTACTGTTGTGTAGGTCTCTCTGTGTGCAGGTTAGACTTAAGTGTGTAGCTATCAATGTGTTGTCACCTTGTTGCTACACTGTGGTACCACTTAGTGTAACTGTAAGTGTGTAATCACTGTGTGTAGCTGTGTGTTGTTACCTAGTGTGGCTACACTGTGCTACCATTAAGTGTAACTGTAAGTGTGTAATCACTGTGTGTAGCTACCAGCGTGTTGCCACCTAGTGTGGCTACACTGTGCTACCATGTTTAACTACTTCATGTTTAATCACTATGTATAGCAACCACTATGTTTAACCTACTACTTTGCTAATCATGTTTGTATACCAGTGTGAGTGGCTAAAGGACAAAACTGTACCTGGCCCAGATTGTACCAGGTCCACATTGTATATGGTTTACACTGTACCTAGTTCATATTGTACCTGGTCCACGCTGTACCCAGTCCAGATTGTACCAGGCTGTACCTAGTCCCCGCTGTACCTGGCCCAGACTTCACGTTTTCCAGACTGTACATATTATGTGTATATACATGCTTGTAACATGTGAAAGTTTTGTAGCTACTCAAATGTAAATAGCGGAATTAAAGAACAATGTTCACACACTCACTAACACTTTGTTACATTGTATTTATCGTTTTGTATGATTTGTCATGTGATCAGTTGATTATGTCACAACAAATAAAAAGGTGTATTAATTTTCTGAAACAAAAAAAAAATCTAGCAAAACATGTTGGTAATAAAGAAATACTATCAATAACTAACAAGAGCGTTAGGCCATAGCCCGATGTCTCGAGTTCGGATCTAGATCAAGTCTAGATCTAGTTACTGCAGGAAGTCCCTAAGACCACCCAGCTCTGATTTAACTTGACTGACTTGTAAAGCCGGCTCGGTATCGTGCTGACTACAAGAAAAGAATATCCAAACACAACTTTCATACATGAGGTGCAGGCCTATAAGCGCATGATTAACTGTCTACACTCCTGACAATCTACTGATAATATGTTGTTTTTTTTTAAAGGATACCTATATAACGATTTGGTTCAGATAACAAAACTTGAACAAGTCTCTCCTCACTTTGTAAACATGTGAGTTATATTGATGTTTGGTTGGATCCAATTCTTCTTCTTCTTCGTTCTTAATTTTTAGTGTTGGGAGGGATCGAGCCTTATCTGCCAGAGGGTTTGAACTCGAGACTTTTTTGCTCGAATGTATCAACCATGAGCTTTGCCGACTCGACCATGCTTCCATCGCATTTAAGGATTACGTGTCAACTGGTTATGCGCCATTCATTGACTCCGATTGAAAACGCAAGATTATAATAGATATGTAGCCTAACTTTGGTATTATATTTATATGTCCATCAGTCCACATAGGCTAACATATGCAGATCTGACAAATAGGGCCTAAGCTAATCTGATGTAACTTACTCTTTTGTCGTGTTTTTTTAAGCGCCGTCAATCAAAAACAGACGTGTTTAAATACATAGCAAAACACGTTTTATTATTTTATCACTTTAAATCAGGGGTCTCCAAACTTTTCAGCCCGAGGGCCGCATTGACTATTAAAGTTCAGTTCGGGGGCCAGTTTCTTCCTGGCATGTCTTTGATTTTTCTGGGTAAAGTTCCTCAGCTATCACCAACAAACGATTTTTTCTTGGACAAAAAGGTCTCCGCGGGCCGGATGAGAGGACCTCGCGGGCCGCATCCGGCCCGCGGGCCGTAGTTTGGAGACCCCTGCTTTAAATCAACACTGCCTGGCATGAAGCGATGACGGCTACAGATCGCATCTTAAAGCTTATGCGTTTGTGTCAGGGTTTATTTTTTGATGGTTGAAAAATCTCATATTTTTGTGTTTATAAATTATAGAAAGAAAAAAGTTTTGATTTCAACGTTAAAAACATTCAGATTTAAAAAAATATAGAAAAAAAAAAAAAAAAAAAAAGAACCAAACATAAACTCGATAAGAAAATTATTTTTACATTCATTGAAAAGAGAAAACTTGCCCCAAACGATGATGTCACAAATACATCTATCTACAGTCAAAACGATGATAGTTAAAGTACGCCATTTAGTCCCAACGATAATGACGCAAATGCAATATTCAACACTCAACAGTCCTAACGCTGATTATACAAATTCACCTGCCAGAACTCCCAACTATAATGACATAAATAAACCTGTCAATCTTCAAACGACACTTTATAAAGCTGGATCAAGCTGTTCGTTCTCCGACTCACCTCTCTAGTAGTCACGTGTCTCCCGATTTTATTCTACTGTCATCAGTTATGAATTTTATTAGTTTTGTTTGAACCATATAGGCCTACACATCCCGTGTCTCTTGATTTTGTTCTGCTGTCATCAGTTATGAATTTAATTAGTTTTGACTGAGCCATACACATTTGGTGAGTGAAGGCACAAGGGGGGGGGGGGGGGTCGGATGGGAGGTGTGGGGGGGGGGGGGGGATAATGAGATAAGCAGTGAGAGTTAGTGGCCAACACAGTACGCTTTAAAGATGTCAAAAACTTCGCAGTAATTTTTTTTTTTTTGCGTTTCAGTGTGTTGTTCATCATAATATGTGAGTAGTTTCATATTTGTTAACATTTTATTTATTTAAATCATATCAGCTAACTGTTTAATTTTATAAACATTCATCGATCGTATGGTTATTTACATTTATGTTGGTTAATATTTTTTTATATAAACCTTTGGTTTATTTCCGCCAATTAACTATGTTAATGTTTTCTTAAATCACTTTATTTATTTTTCTTTTGTTGCTCTAAAATCAGATCACGTGTTAATTATTAAAATAACTAGCCGTTTTCGCCCACTAAGGAAAAACTGCAACGTGTGTAGACTGATACAAGTTTCATATCGCTTATTCAACCTATTAGCAGGCCTAATCAAATATGGTTTACAGCTAAGTGATGCATAAAATCATAAGTTATTTTTAAAATGAAGAATGTTGTTTTACAGTTATACAGTTTTTACCTACATGAAGTTAGGTATCCACATTTGTATAGGTCTAGATTAGATAGAAGCATTACGCGCTTAATTTTGGACTTATGTCAGGGGGTACATTTTATTTTATTATATCAAAATCGCTGGACGTTACGTTTATATAAATAAATGTCTGTCGCATCGCTCGCTGGACGTATAGTTACTTTAAATCATTGTCTGTCTATCGATAGATGTATAGTTACATAAATTCAGTGTTTGTCTTGTAATGGAGTTTCAAATACTCCAAACGCGAGAAACCTTTTTTATTCTACTAAAATCAATAATCATCAAGTTCCATAAATAGTTGATTTACATTTCTTCCCTTCTACATTTAACTCTTTTTAAACCTTTTTTTTTAACCTTTCGAACTTTACGGTCTATGAGTTAGATGAAGTAGCATCAGTAGAGTTCACTTGTTTGTTTGACTGTAGCATACGAAGTGATAGTGTTTTCAGCAATACGCATAGTCGCCTGTACTTTCCCTAACGTGAGTCAAGTACTTATCAGAGCTGGATGGACTCAACGACGATTCCCACAATTGTATGATGTAGCAAATATGCTACAAACGTTTATCATTAAGGTTTTTTCTGCTCAAATACCTTTCAAAAAATTAATTCAAAAATTAATTCAATGGAATAAAGGGATAAGGCATATTGAAAGGTGTTGTATAATGAGCACATCCATTTGTATAACGTGATGAATCTTCATTAATTTGTCATTTATATTAGAGTATAACTTATCTACCACTAACGGCAATTTTTTGTGCATACTATTTAACTTTTTTTAAATATTTTTTTTTTGTAGCCATCGACAAAAAGATAATAATTTTCAACACAGAGGATATAGATACAGTGGTACTTTAAATCTTATCTTAGTTTGTTAGCAACATTTCAAGGACTATGTCAGTTTCTACGTGTGATAATGATAAACAATTGGAGCAGACAACCCAACTCACTAATGGACAAACAATCCTGGGAGGGAATGAAGAGGAGAAGGAAGAAAAAAAGTTGAATTTTCTAAAGATGTCAGGAAACAACAAGAGATTGTTTATTATGTTAGCTTTGTCGGTTTTTTCGTGTGGGTCAGGGTATTCCTTGTTGGCACCGTTTTATCCATTGGAGGTGAGTGAGGGAAGGTAGTGTGGAGTGTATGTGTGTGTAGTATAGTCAATGTATAGTAAAGTTGTGTGTGTGTGTGTGTGTGTAGTGTAGTCAATGTATAGTAACGTTGTGTGTGTGTAGTATATTCAATGTATAGTAAAGTTGTGTGCGTAGTAATGTAGTCTGTGTAGTAGTATGTCTAGTAATGTAATCTGTGTAGTAATGTAGTCTGTGTAGTAATGTAGTAGATGTAGTAATGTTTTATGTGTAGTAATGTAGTCTGTGTAGTAATGTAGTCTGTCTAGTAATGTAGTCTATGTAGTAATGTAGTCTGTGTAGTAATGTAGTCTATCTAGTAATGTAGTCTATCTAGTAATGTAGTCTATGTAGTAATGCAGTCTGTGTAGTAATGTAGTCTGTGTAGTAATGTAGTCTGTGTAGTAATGTCTGTGTAGTAATGTAGTCTGTGTAGTAATGTAGTCTGTGTAGTAATGTAGTCTGTGTAGTAATGTAGTCTGTGTAGTAATGTCTGTGTAGTAATGTCTGTGTAGTAATGTAGTCTGTGTAGTAATGTCTGTGTAGTAATGTAGTCTGTGTAGTAATGTAGTCTGTGTAGTAATGTAGTCTGTGTAGTAATGTCTGTGTAGTAATGTCTGTGTAGTAATGTCTGTGTAGTAATGTAGTCTGTGTAGTAATGTCTGTGTAGTAATGTAGTCTGTGTAGTAATGTCTGTGTAGTAATGTATTCTGTGTAGTAATGTCTGTGTAGTAATGTAGTCTGTGTAGTAATGTCTGTGTAGTAATGTAGTCTGTGTAGTAATTTAGTCAATGTATAGCAAATTTTTCTGTGTGTAGTAATGTAATTTGTGTAGTAATGTAGTCTTCACTGTGTCTTCCATGTAGGCTGAGAAGAAAGGCGTGTCACAGACCATCATAGGACTTGTGTTCTCTGTGTTCTCTATTGTTAGTTTCTGCGCCAGTCCTATCATAGGTGGCATGGTAAGTATGACACTTTCTTATTAAGTAAGTAGTTTCAAGTTCAAACCACAACATAGACATGCTTGGTTTTTACATTATAGAATATATATGTATATATATATATATATATATATATACATATATATATATATATATATATATATATATATATAATATATATATATATATATATATGAACATATTTAAGGCGTAGATGATACAGGTTTTGGCGAGGTGGGGGTCGACCGTGGGGTGGGGGAGGGGTGCCAGCATTTCTAATCACTGTGAGTAAAGTTGTATTGCATTCCACAGTTGACAATTTTAGGTGCTAAGTTTGTGTGTGTGGCGGGGCTTGGTTTGGCTGGTTGCAGCTCTCTGTTATTCGGGTAAGTCTTTTTTGTTATGTAGATTTAGAGGTAAGTTTGTATCTACTTTCTTTTTTATCCCCTAAATATTATATATATATATATATATATATATATATATATATATATATATATATATATATATATATCTATATACTACTAAAAGTCAAGTTTGTTTACATGTTTGAATATTTATTTTTTTGTTTGCCTGATTGACTATTGTGATATGTTCCACTCTATCTGGAAAGCTGTAAAATAGTATGCAGGTAGAGAATAATTTTTTAATGCAGACAAACTGTTGATCACAAATTTATTTAAAGACGTTAATTAATTTATTGATTTATTCATAGTTAAATTAACCGTATTTTTTTAAAAATGTTAATACTTTGAATAAACTTTGTGGGGATAGTGACGTCCCTTGATGTGTTTACATTTTTGGTACAATAAAAATGGCGGACCCCATCATAGACTTTGTGGCCCATTCAAAAGTTTAACGCGTTACAAAGCTAATTTTCTGCCGGCTATAACTTAAACAATACGTCCTTTTGCTGTATTTATTACGTTCCAACACTTATATCAATTTTCAACTGTCTTTTTCATTTAGTTTTACGATAAATTTCTCTAGATCTAAAGATCAGCTATCGAAGGAAATTTATGAATCTAGCCTAGATCTAGATCTAGATCTAGCCTAGATGTAGGTCACTAGATTCAATGTAAATTCTACATCTAGAATCTATTTCAGGCCTTAATTATTTTATATAAATCTTTGTTTGGCTTATTTAAGATAAAATTTAATTTGAAAGTTAGTACTACTAGACTTATTTTTAGATCTAGATCTAGAATCTATACGCGTAAATCAAGTTGCATAAGGAGACACATAGTATAGTATAAAAATTCACTTGTGACGTCACGAGTAAATAGCTAAAATGGTAGCGTAGTCAGCTCTCATGCAGGAGGCACGGGTTCTAGACCAATATGTCAATGAAATTTTTTTTTTCAATTTTTTTTTTAGATGTGAATGATAACGTTGCCTATCTGAACTTGGCAAGATACAGGGCAGGTGAAGTAGAGTTCATCTGTTTCTTTGTCCTAAGCATATGAAAGGATAGTGTGGTCAGATACATGCTCGGCTGGAATTGTTTTTTAAACGATAAAAACATGTTGTCTGAGACTTGGCAGGACACTGGGCAGGTGAAGTAGAGTTGAGTAGGTCACCTGTGACGTCAGTTTATGAAGGGATAGTCCGAAATCGGTGTTTTCGGTGTTTTTAAAAGATAAAAAACATATATTTGAATGTGGGGTCTGTTTTTTGTGACGATAAGTGACACTGCAGTAGCGTACCGAGGAGGGGGGGGGGGGACGGTAGGGGAGGGGAGGCGGGGGGTGGGGAGGGGAGGCGGGGGGGAAGGGGAGGCGGGGGTGGGGAGGTGGAGGGGGGAAGGGGGGGGGACATATGTTGGGGCGCCAAAATGGTTTGGAAAAATAAATTGATAGGTTGAGGGGGGTTCAAATCGAAAGTTTGAGTGGGGGGGGGGGGGGGGAATTGCACATCAAAAGTTTGAGGGGGGGGTTCAAATCGAAAACTTTGTCCCCGGGCGCCGGGAAGGGTCGCTATGCCTCTGAGTGACAGAAATGATGTTTTTTGATGGATGACCCCCGAAACCCACAGTTATCCAACGGATGACGGGTATTCTAGTATATATATAAATCGGAGGTGCTTTAATAATAGTAAAGAGCAGTGTCAAATAAACGCTCTCTGCTTATCTGCTCTTTTGTTATGGGAGTTAAAGTTTTATAAATGACAAGGCTATAACAAATTTGTCACTAACACACACATTTCTCTCACACACACATTTCTCACACACACATTTCTAACGACGTGTCACTGACACTCACACATATTTCTGTCACAAACATCTCTCACACCAGGGTGCTGGACAAATGCCCGTCTGGCACTCCCTTCATCGTCCTCTCCTTCATTGTTCGCGTGGTCGAGGCTCTGGGTGCCCTAGGGGTCGTCATATCCAGCAGCTCTATAGCGTCATGCCAGTTTCCTGATAACGTCAGCACTGTTGTGGTGAGTTCAGCTTTATTTCTGACACAGATTCTATGATGGTTAATTTGTAAGTAAATTTTTGTGTTAGTTAATTTGAAACTTAATTTATTTTATTGTTTTGGTCAAAATTGTAACTCAATTTATGTTTTGGTCCATTTTGAAAAAAACAACAACTTTTGTTTTGATACATTTTTAACTCTAATTATATTTTGATTATTTTTCTACTCAACTTATGTTTTTGAAATTAGTAACTTAATTAATTTTTTTGTAATTTACAACTGAATTTAAGTTTGGTCATACTCAAGCTGAAGTTACTTTTTAATTTTTAAAGTCGACTTTTATGAAGAAATCACCCTTTACACAATAGAATGCATATATATATATATATATATATATATATATATATATATATATATATATATATATATATATATATATATATATATATATATATATAAACGTATGCATGTATGTATATATATATATATATATATATATATATATATATATATATATATAAATATATATATATATATATATATATATATATATATATATATATATATATATATATATATATATATATATATATGTGTGTGTGTAACATTTTGCAGGCCATATTGGCCGCATTTTACTGCATTGGACTGATGATTGGTCCAACCATCGGAGGTCTGCTCTATGAGGTGAGGCCTTAGTTAAATGTATTTAAATACAATGGTGATTTTTATAAACATTTCTGTGGATCCAGGATGTAAGAAAATGATGGAAGTAAGGATATGTGCTGCTATTGTTAGAAGTCGTTAATGAAGACATTGCATACCTACCAATACTTTGTGAAGGTGAGGTGGGGGGGTCGCCTTTTGTGACGATTTGCAGCTTAGGGAAAAGTATATATTTCCTATATAAATTCAATTTCGATGGCGGGGATGGGGGGGGGGGGGGGTAAGGGCGGTAGACTTTCTTCGAAGAGATGCCTGGAAGAATCTCTGGATACTTTACTTTTACTTTACTTTTACAAAAGGTTTTTATTAAATACATAAGTTATCTATTTGTTTTAAAAAGGTTCCAATTTTATTTTCAGCTTGGAGGTTTTGGCTTACCCTTCTGGGCCGTTGGTGCCGCTATTTTATTGGCGGGGGTCATCATATTTATCACACTACCTCCACAACATGGTAAGTACTGACGTCATGATTCACCTTTCTTTAGCCTGTTAAACGTTGACGTCTTCATTAATAATCTGCTCACACAGCTTGAAATCTTGATCATTCTTTCTCTGACATGTTGACGTCACGATTAATAATTGTCATGCTGACGTTATGATAAACTTTTCTCGGATACTCTGACGTCTTGATCCATCTTTTACTTTAACAATTTGAATGTTGACTTCATGATGCATCTTTTACTTTAACAATTTGAATGTTGACTTCATGATGCATCTTTTACTTTAACAATTTGAATTTTGACTTCATGATGCATCTTTGACTTTAACACATTGAATGTTTACTTCATGATCCATCTTTTTCTTTAACACATTGAATGTTGACTTCATGATCCATCTTTTTCTTTAACACATTGAATGTTGACTTCATGATCCATCTTTTTCTTTAACACATTGAATGTTGACTTCATGATCCATCTTTTTCTTTAACACATTGAATGTTGACGTCATAATCCATCTTTTACTTTAACACATTGAATGTTGACGTCATAATCCATCTTTTACTTTAACACATTGAATGTTGACGTCATAATCCATCTTTTACTTTAACACATTGAATGTTGACTTCATGATGCATCTTTTTCTTTAACACATTGAATGTTGACTTCATCATGCATCTTTTACTTTAACAATTTGAATGTTGACTTCATGATCCATCTTTTTCTTTAACACATTGAATGTTGACGTCATAATCCATCTTTTACTTTAACACATTGAATGTTGACGTCATAATCCATCTTTTACTTTAACACATTGAATGTTGACTTCATGATTCATCTTTTTCTTTAACACATTGAATGTTGACTTCATGATCCATCTTTTACTTTAACACATTGAATGTTGACGACATAATCCATCTTTCTTTGATAAGTTGACTTCATGATCTATTACACATTGATTGTTGGCATCATGATCAAGGATTCTCTAACGTCTTTATTTTCGACGTCATGATCAATCTTTCTCTAACATCTTGAATGTTGACGTCATAGTTCATCTTTCTCTGACACGTTGACGTCATGATCCATCTTTCTAAAAAAACGTTGAATATTGATATCATTATCCATGAACTTTTAGCTAGATAAAATTACATTAAGATACGACGAATATTACCAAACTAAAAAAAACATTTAAGTAAATGTTGCTTTAAGGCAGGGGTTCCCAACCTTTTTTTACTCTAGAGCACATTTTAAAATATCGGTAGGGTGGCGGGCACCACCTATTTTAAATCGACAAACTCCTTCCAGAGGCGTAGCGACCCTTCCCGTCACCCGGGGATTTGCACCCCCCCCCTCAAATTTTCGATTTGCACCCCCCCCCCCTCAAATTTTCGATTTGCACCCCCCCCCCCCTCAAATTTTCGATTTGCACCCCCCTCCTCAAACGTTTGATTTCCATCCCCTTCAACCTTTCAATAATGTTTATGAAAAAAAATTCTGTCTCTGTCGAATAGTGAGAGGCGGGCACATACGAATCGTTCGGCGGGCGCCATGGCGCCCGCGGGCACGGGGTTGGGAACCCCTGCTCTAAGGTATTGTGACAGTTACCAACAAACTTAAGATGATTCTCGGCGAATTACAAACTAGTTTCACGGACCGTATTTGGATCATGGGCGTCCAAATATCGAAACAAATATATATCTGATTATATACAGTATAGGCCTACATGTCGTAAGTGCAAAGGTGGTGTTGGGTTAGGGGTAAAAGTTTGACACTTGGTTTTAGTTTTTTGCAGATTTGTGATTTATGTGAATGTATTAACTTACGATGGACGACTTGATAAAGAGTTATGACGAATTTTGATTTGACTTAATTAAAGTTGGTGATTTGATAAAGAGTAATGACGAACTTTGGTTTAACTTAATTAAAGTTGGTGATATAATAAAGAGTAATGACGAATTTTGGTTTAACTTAATTAAAGTTGGTGATTTGATAAAGAGTAATGACGAATTTTGGTTTAACTTAATTAAAGTTGGTGATTTGATAAAGAGTAATGACGAATTTTGGTTTAACTTAATTAAAGTTGGTGATATAATAAAGAGTAATGACGAATTTTGGTTAAACTTAATTAAAGTTGGTGATTTGATAAAGAGTTATGACGAATTTAAATTTAATGTAATTAAGTAAGTTAGTGATTTGATTTGATGGAGCTATTTATAGCCTGATCATAGCACAGAAGGTACGACTTTTTGGCTAACTTAAATAACTATATATCTATATACATCAACCTGTCAATTTAGTTATTAAGCTCGTGTAGTAATTAAAACTTCTAAAAATAAATGTGGAGCGAGCAGGCCCCACGTGATAATGACACGTGCGTTCACCGATCAATGTCACCCACAGATGCACGCAATTATTCACAAATTAATTATACGCCGTTTAAGTCAATGGCATTATCAATAACCTGAGGATTAAAGGGATTTGTAACATGTTTTGAATATAGTTATGGAGATTATAAAAAGTAATGAAATGCTTTATTAATTTATTTGCTGGGTAACCTTTTGTATGCCTCTAATTGTTACCCAAAGTTCGCATATACATATCTACGTAGTCAAGTTGTATCAAGCAGCTGTTTTTAACGTATGCCTTGTCGGTTTCATAGTATCTAGATGACCAATATTTAAATGATAAAACAGGGGAACTGGAAAAATGTGTATTTTTACTTCGATCATGACCATAGTTTTAAAGTTTTCATACTTTCTATCATGGCCATCGTTTAAAGATTTTTTCTTTGCACTGATGATAATGCCATGGCCATATTTTTTAAAGATTATTTTGTTCATCTTTCGTCATTGCCATTGTAAAAGTTAGACACCACAGATAAAAAAAAGGTCTGTATTTAACGTCTCATAATGTTTAATAAATCCAAATGTTGGTAGTTTTTGTACCATCGACAAAATTTGAATAAAATCGCCTCTAGCAGTTCAGGTTGCCATGGAAACCACGAAAAGGTGTAAAAATTAACACATTTTCGAAACTCTATAACTTTGCTCGCATTGAAGATAGATCAAATTTAATTATAGATTTAGACTCTAATTTATTTCTGTTGATAATTAGTATGCATTTTTAATACAATTTTTTTTTCGTAAAACAATGTGCGCAGCGACGCCGCTGGTTCTTTATAGACCATATTGTAAAGGTCTACGTTTACTTTATGTTCTAAAATTGTGTACATTGTGTACAAATCTATGTTTGAGGGAATCCCCATCAATATTGCAATTATATTAAGAATTTAAAGAAGAAATAGAAGAAAGGGATATGTTGTAAAGATGTATGTAGAAATGTCATAGTAGAGCCAATGATTGAAAGTTTATAATTATATTTGCAAACAACGCCATAGTTTAAGTATATATATATATATATATATATATATATATATATATATATATATATATATATATATATATATATATATATATATATAAGATGAAATACATACATTGTTTTAATGATCCATGTTTTATCTATCTATATATTATTCTCTTCTGGGAGCCGTTAGAAAACAAGCTGCAAGCGCCTCCTTGCAGTCCCCTCTCTTTCTCTCTATCACTATCACTACCACCCCCACCCCACCCCACCCCACATGGTCTGGTGAGCTGTGGTCACACTAAATGTTTACAAAGCTAAATGTTTACAAATCGTAGAGCCGTAGAGCCGGGTTTCTATTAGGGGCAGATAATTTAGTTCGATTTTAAACGTACAGGAGGTAACTAAGAAATAACTAAGAGGAGGCTGCTTTCACGGGGGGGGGGGGGGGTGTAGTGTCGGGGTTAGGGGAAAGGGGGGGTAGTGTTTTAAAGCAAATATTTTCAGTGGCAGCATTGGTACTGTCGAATTCACAAATTATGAATTACTGAAAAGTAGATCATAAAACAACTAAATAGCGGCGTATGATACGCTGCGGGTCGGCTCGTTTACAATATTGTTAAGATGTATGCTTACATGTTCGAACGTATAACGAATGTTTAAAAGATCTATGACTGAATATTCTAACAGAGGTCAAGGTCGAGGAACACAAGTCCGTGCTTGCCCTCCTAAGGAGCAGCCTGGTGTGGCTGGGTGCATTGACCGTGATGGCGTCATCTATTGGCTTCACGTTCATCGACCCTGTACTCACCAAACACGTGCAACAGGTGGCTCACGCAACCACGTGCTAGAAGTGTTTGTAGCACGATATAGAAAACACTGTATCTCCCCTTCCCCTTTTATTTTATGCCACTTGTGATGTACCTCTTTGTTTCGTTTCTTTGTAAACATTTGTTTTATTTTAATTTCTACAAAATATCTAGTTCGGAGTATCTATGTTTTATTTGTACAAAATCTATTTAGCAGTATCTTTTTTGTTTACAAAATCTAGTTTGGAGTATCTGTTTTTATTTCTTTGTTCTATATCTAGTTTGGAGTATCTATTTTTTTGTTTAATACCTAGTTTGGAGTATCTATTTTTATTTATTCAATATCTAGTTTGGAGTATCTATTTTTATGTATTCAATATCTAGTTTGGAGTATCTATTTTAATTTGTTCAATATCTAGTTTGGAGTGTCTATTTATATTTTTGCAATATCTAGTTTGGAGTGTCTATTTTTATTTTTGCAATATCTAGTTTGGAGTATCTATTTTTATTTATTCAATATCTAGTTTGGAGTATCTATTTTTATTTTTTCAATATCTAGTTTAGAGTGTCTATTTTTATTTTTGCAATATCTAGTTTGGAGTGTCTATTTTTATTTTTGCAATATCTAGTTTGGAGTGTCTATTTTTATTTTTGCAATATCTAGTTTGGAGTATCTATTTTTTTTAATTCAATATCTAGTTTGGAGTATCTATTTTTATTTATTCAATGTCTAGTTTGGAGTATCTATTTTTATTTATTCTATATCTAGTTTGGAGTATCTATTTTTATTTATTCAATATCTAGTTTGGAGTATATATTTTTATTTATTTAATATCTAGTTTGGAGTATATATTTTTATTTATTTAATATCAAGTTTGGAGTATCTATTTTTATTTATTCAATATCTAGTTTGGAGTATCTATTTTTATTTATTCAATATCTAGTTTGGAGTATCTATTTTTATTTATTCAATATCTAGTTTGGAGTATCTATTTTTATTTATTCAATATCTAGTTTGGAGTATCTATTTTTATTTATTCAATATCTAGTTTGGAGTATCTATTTTTATTTATTCAATATCTAGTTTGGAGTATCTATTTTTATGTATTCAATATCTAGTTTGGAGTGTCTATTTTTATTTTTGCAATATCTAGTTTGGAGTATCTATTTTTATGTATTCAATATCTAGTTTGGAGTATCTATTTTTATTTATTCAATATCTAGTTTGGAGTATCTATTTTTATTTATTCAATATCTAGTTTGGAGTATCTATTTTTATTTATTCAATATCTAGTTTGGAGTATCTCCACTAATCTCCAGTCTCTTGTTTGCTGTCGTCCCCGGAATCTACGCCCTCACCTCCCCCCTCTGGGGTTGGGTCAGTGACCGATATGTAGGTACTTTTTTTCAATATAACTCAAGGTTAGGGGTAGGCTATTTATATAACTCAAGGTTAGGGGTAGGCTATTTATATAACTCAAGGTTAGGGGTAGGCTATTTATATAACTAAAGGTTAGGGGTAGGCTATTTATATAACTAAAGGTTAGGGGTAGGCTATTTATATAACTCAAGGTTAGGGGTTGGCTATTTATATAACTCAAGGTTAGGGGTTGGCTATTTATAAACTAAAGGTTAGGGGTAGGCTATTTATATAACTCAATGTTAGGGGTAGGCTATTTATATAACTAAAGGTTAGGGGTAGGCTATTTATATAACTAAAGGTTAGGGGTAGGCTATTTATATAACTAAAGGTTAGGGGTAGGCTATTTATATAACTAAAGGTTAGGGGTAGGCTATTTATAAAACTGAAGGTTAGGGGTAGGCTATTCATATAACTCAAGGTTAGGGGTAGGCTATTTATAAAACTGAAGGTTAGGGGTAGGCTATTTATAAAACTGAAGGTTAGGGGTAAGCTATTTATATAACTAAAGGTTAGGGTTAGGCTATTCATATCACTCAAGGTTAGGGGTAGGCTATTCATAAAACTGAAGGTCTGGGACTTTTAAAGAAGAGAAGAACCATGTTATTATTCTCGAGCATGGCCTGAGCCGTATTATTCTCATTGTTGTAAAGCCTCCCTCCAGCAGAACTCTGTCTCGGGGATATTCTTCTCAGATATAGTACTTCCGCCACTCCCCCTCCTACCTCCCTGGACAAAAAAAGACGTTCGAGTCAACCCAGCTCTGAAGCGTACCTGACTCCTGTTAATGAAAGTAAAGACGGCTGTGTATGGTGTAGACAATGCTAACCATTTATATGTGCCGAGTTCACAGAAACAGATGAGATCTACTTCATCGCCCTCATAGACAGCCTGGTTATCTAAAAATAAATTCTAAAAAAAAAATCTTATAATCGCTCCTTTCCTTCGGAAATCCCCCCCCCCCCTCTTCATAGGCAAAATGTCCTTTAAAAAAGCATGTAGGCGGCAATAGTATGCATATACACAATTCAACGACTTCATAAAGTCCGATTTTGTTTGTTTCAAACATATCTAAACAGCCGAGTTAAAACTGATGTCTGTGCCAACTTCACTTAATCATTCAAAATATAATCTGTTTTTAGTTTCAGCAAAGAAGTGTCTTACTCCTCATAATTGGCAACTTTTTAAACGCCGTGGCATATTTATTAATTGGGCCAACGGATCTAGGGCATTTTCTTCCAAAGTAGGTCATTGCTCAAAATAGTTTTTATAAATCACACGTAGCCTACCTTTCTTACATGATTGCATCACCATGCAGCTGTTACAAATGTGTATATAACAATATATATATATATATATATATATATATATATATATATATATATATATATATATATATATTTAATATATTATATATATATATATATATTGTTATATAAATTTAACAATATATATATATATATATATATATTTATATATATATATATATATATATATATATATATATATATATATATATATATATATATATATATAGCCTATGTTTGTTTTTAGCGAGCTATGGCTGGTTGTGACGGGCCTAGTTATGTACGGCCTAGTTGTGAGTGTGGCCTATGTTCCAGCTGTCAAGTGTTCTATCCAAGGGGCCAGGTAATGTATCGTCTGGTGATAGTACATTGAAATAAAATGAAAATTTTAATAAAGATGTTGAAAACCAATTTAACTTGAACTAAAATATCCGTAAACTTTAAGTGTTATTAAAAAACAAAATTCATATAAAGAAGCAAAACCTTCAATAAGTTTTAAAAACTAATTTTGTTTTCAGTTGTTTTATGATGGGAAAGTATGTAAATTGAAGTATAAATCTAGCTTTCCTATTTAAAATATAAATTTTCAACATTTGTAAAAAAAAAGAATTTTTATTTTTCAAAATTCGAATTGTAAGAAATACAAAAGGTCAACTTTAAAACCAATAGTTTGCATATGTAATTTTCTCTCGATATTTTTATCGCTTACACTTTCATTGTTAACATTATTTTACGTTTTTTTTAAACAGAGAATTGGGATTTCCTGAAAGCCTTAGTACTTACGGCTATGTAAATGGCCTTCAACAAACAAGTTTTCACTTAGGGTGAGAAATACAATATTTAGCCCTGTATACAAACTTCTTATTTATATTTAAATTCATTCCATATTAGCAATGCAAAATAATTTTTAGATCCAAATGTAAATTTGGTTGTAATAAAAATTATTATTTGTTGGAATATCTAAGCAACGAATTCCAATGTTAACTGAATTTTTCCGCAGTGGGTTCATTGGTCCAACCATAGGCGGCGCTCTGGCGGATAGTGTAGGGTTCAACACCGGATCCACCATCGTCGCTGGGATATTTCTTCTGATGGTATGTGGGGCCAGATGAATCCGGGCTTTTTGTAGTTATTACAATGTACCCGCATGTATTTAAAAAAAAAAACAAGTTTTCAATAGAAAGATGGTGGATAAAGAAAGCCACACGCAATTTATAAATAGGTGCATGATGTTTATGTCTAAAAGAAAAAAAAAACAAAAGAAAAAAAACATCCGTGTAGCTGAAGCAGAGTACACCCACTTTTTTTTGGATAGTGAGGTCAGTACTCGTCGTCTCAGGGATGTGCTACGATTTTATCCAAGGACCCGAACTCGAGTTTTTTGGGTAAGAAGACTAACTTCTTCCTATCAGATAAAACGTAAAGAATGTAAAACTTTTGACAGACTCTAGATTTTTACTGTGTCTGCTCAGCTGTTATGGGTACCTGTCTAGAGACGGAGGAGATAAAGACTGCTGATCATAATGTTAGCTACATTATTAATCCACATACCTGTTTGACTTCGGGCGAATTTTCGGACGATCTGTCATGGTATTGAGTTTTTAAAATAAAGTTCGATTCCTGGACTCAAGTTCGTTGTAAATCAATGAGTCTCTCGTCGGCGTGGTCGGGTCGGTTGAGCTCATGGTTCCTGAACCATTAAGTCCGGAGTTTAAACCCCCGGGCAGATGAGGCTCGACATCCGAGGTCAGCCATTCATCTAGAAGAGACAACTCCAAAATCAAACAACTGCTGCCTTGTGGTTTGTTCGTGGCTGGACAAAGGCTGTGGAAGAAAATCCAAACAGAAAAGCAGACTGAAATCGGAGTCAATGGCCTAAATGGCGCAAAGCCATTTTACAATAATTAAAACTAAGAACGAAGAAGAAGAACAATGAAGAAGACGAAGAAGAAGAAGAAGTCTCTTCAGCTCTTATCTGCATTTCCTCGATAGTGTAATTACTTTTTCTCTATTCGCCAGTCTATCATTTGCACCATCCAAGCAACCATCCGCTACATTCTACAACTACGGAAATCACCGAAGATTAACCACGAAGACCCAGCCAATCAAACGTCGCTGAGCTCTTTACCTCCAGAAAAATTGGAAAAGACACGATTACTTGGTTACTATTAACTATTAACTAATTTTAAAAAAAAATATTTCCAAACCAATTTAACTGTGTTGATTTTTGTTTATCACAAAAGTACCTGTGAAGCGACAAAATATAAAAGACAAAATATTATGTAAACTGTTAAAAGTATTGGAACGAAATATTGTTAGCTACGCAATAATGTTGTTTAACTTCAAATGTCATTAAGATTCATAATGGGTGACAATTAAATTAGGGTTGAGGCATGAGGTAAATGTAATGTACCTGGATTTGTTATTGACAGTTGGCACAAATCGATTTTACACATCTCAAGTTGTTCAGTTATTGTCCAAATGTAAAGTGCTCATTGTTAAATAACACTGAATATGCCTTGTAGGGTCGCTACTTGAATAATGCTTGACTGTATGAATGAGTTTGTTCCCTTATATAGTACTTAAACTGCAAAGGGAGACAAGCGAACATCTCAATGCGAAGTTAACATAGCGATCATGGTTAGCTCACTCTCTAATTTTATTTTGTCTCACTGTGGACATGCAGACCAATTCCTACCTGATCGTATGTAAACGGTGTTCATGCTACGTCACAGAGCAAGAGGGAGAGCGAGAAAATTGCAAAATTAAAGTGTTTTCGACTCACGACTCAGAGAGTTGTTAAAGGTAGAGATTTTGTGAAAATCTCGATTTCGAGTTTTTGCTTAATATACTTCCTGTATGCTTCCTTTACGAGAAAGTAAAAACACGTATAATATACAAATGGAACGTATTAATGGTTTTTCAACTAAATTCAATGAAGAAAAAATTGCTTTGATATACCAGCGATTCGACTTACGAGCAATGTTACGTAACAAATTAAACCAGTATTTCGAGTTACCACTGTAGTTTTAGAAGTTTATTTCTTGTTTTAAAAAAAAAAATTCTCAACACAAAAATAAGTTTCTTTATATCCGCGGCTTTATGAGCTGAACATAAAATTCTTCTTATCGTATGGAAAAAGATATTTTTAAAGTGTATTCCGGGTTTAAACACGTCACTAATTTACAGTGCTCAAACCCCAAGCAGAGAAGTGCTTTATGTAGAATCTTTTACACCAGTCATTTATTTTTATTAAACGATGTAAACAGGTTTGAAGTTTGTATGATGATATCTCTATATTAATCTAAAGTGGTTTTCCCACTTTCTTTTAATAGATTTGAATATCCGTCTTCCGGTTTCACACTCGCCATTTTCACCGCCTTTAATTTTATTATCTCCTTTATTATTTATATATCGCCGAGAGCTGTTTTGCCGGATTAGTTTCACAACATAGTGTTTTCTTTTTCAATTTCAAAGCAATTTTAAATTGCTAGATAAAGTGAAAAACTCATGTCTGCGATAAACTTATCAAATTGTTTCAGTATTCGACTCTTTGAAGCCTATAAAATTTGTAACAGAAATCCAGTATTTCTTCAAGACTTTTTTCTTCGAGAGGGGGGGGGGGGGCGCTTGAAATTTTAGGGGGGGGGGGGGCGAACTAAAATTTCGGACACTGTTAAAAGTGTATATTTTCTATTTAAATTCCATTTCTTTCCCGGGGTGTGTGTGTGTGGGGGGGGGGGGGGGGTAGATTTTCCTCCACACCCCAAACAGATACCTGTAAGAAACACTGCAGAAATCTCAATTTTTAATAAAATTCGATTTACCACCTCATAGATTAATGACGTCAGTGGGGTAAGGGTGCCAAACAAAGAATCCAAGACAACCCTGTATAAAACAGCCCGCATTTCTGTTTCGTTAGTTTAGATCCTTGCCGTGAAGTGAAGTTTAGATTTTGGTGATTGTTTTTTATTTTTTAATAGAATAAACCATTACTATCAAAATGATGCTCTCTGTGTTATTCACGTTCATCGTTGTCAATATTATTTCTAGCACAGGTAAGTTTTTGACGTTGTTATTTAACAAAATTCAAATTTATACAAATTAATGAAAATATTTATTAATTGTGTAACTACTGAATATATAAAAAGTATACCTTTTTAGTTTTTATTTCAAATAATTTTAAAAAGTACATTAATTTAAGTATATCTCAAGATCATGTGATCGCAAGTTTTTATTTGTTAACGTTTAGTATACAACCTGCCTACACTTATTTCAAACTCTACGTTGTTTTAATGAAACAGTGTTATGTGTTAGAGGCAGAGGCGTAGCGATCCCATTCTATGGCGAAATATCGATTTTGCATCCCCGCCCATTTGTATATTTATTTACATTTGACGAAAGGTGAAGGCCGCTCTTTACTAGTCACTGAACCGTGACAGTTTTTATTTTGGTGTCCCGTAACAGTTTTTATCTTGGAGGCACACAATAGATGTAGAAAACATTTTAATAAGTCTAGAAAGCCAAGCAGTAGTTTGGTTCCTGATTTTTAATAGAGCATTATTCATTAATGCAGTTCATAATAAACTCTTTATTTATTTCTTCTAACTCGTTTGGCGCCAAGTTAGGGTCGGCGCCCCCTTAGGGTCGGCAACCGGGGCTTTCGCCCCACCTGCCCTCCTCTAGCTACGCCTCTGGTTACATAACATATCGAATTAAATTCAAAGATTAAATAAAAAGCAAGAACATTCGTATCCACATAAAACAGTCACAGAATTATTTTGATGTTGATGCTGACGTTGTGGACAGTCTTTCGCCATCTTTTCATATGCCATTCTAGATTTTAATCAGCTTGCTGGTTCATCCGCTATTCTAGATCTTTACTGAAGATGGTATATGGCAAATGTATTCCCACTATCTTCTTCTTTTCTACCAGCTTACATTTAGGAATGTCTGGAACTTAAGTGTACTTTCTGTGGTAGTTCTCCTTGTCAATGCTCCAGACATTAGTATCAGCTGTAATAGAAATTCTAGTCTTGACAGCAATTTTTGAGTTATAAAAATCTGCTCTGGTCAGCATCAATATTTAGAATACATTTTACTTTTAAGAATTTCATTTAATGATTACTTACCTGTAAAGACACCGACATTTCTTATTAATATCGCGCCTTTAGTCTTCTTGCAACTTATAAGCGCAACGATAAGCCAACGTCCTTTTTGATGTATTGCAATAATTACTGCTGTTTTTGAAACCGCGAGGTTTATTTTGAAAATTCTTAATTGCCAAAATGATATAACGTGTAACTGAAATATTCAATTCTAGTCCAAAGAACCAAGGACTTCACAATCCAGCTGAGTTGTTACCAGACACTGAATTATTTTGAACATTTGGCACTCAAATATGGACACATTTTTTGTTTTTTTTCAGGACTAAAATTTGACATGAACAGAGAATATTTTTACCACGGCAAGAATTTTGTGTGTGCACAACTCCAGTGTACAGAAAACATAAGAGAAGACACTCAAATATCAGCTCTTGTCAACATGTCAGTCTATAGGATCACTGAACCAGAGGGGAAGATTTTGGTGGCGTCTATTTCAGAATCAGATTCAAAGCTTCAAGATTACAAAAGGGCTGGAACAAGAGTAGATGGGAAAATATCGAAAACATTTTCTGAATTGGAAATCTTTTTCTCAAATAATTCAGACTGCAATGATGGCATTTTTCTATGTGAAATACATTATGTGAATACAACAGGATCTATTAATAGAATTGGGAAACAGACGGAGAATTTACCCAGAAAATCACGTGACACATTTCTAATGATGAATTTGAAAGCTAAAACATCTGACTATGTTAAATCTGTTGACACAATGGCCGATTTTCTCAAATCGTTTGAAGACCCAGACAGACTGAAAGGTGCAGACATGACAATGTCATTACAGATGTCACATTCTGGTGGCGATAAATTCAGCACAGGCAGAAGTTTTGGTCCAACAGATACAGAGTTAAATAACAGTTATAAACAGATCAGTTCTTCAACATTCGAGGACATGGTGGATGATAAGTTAAAGAATTTAACTCTTGATGTAAACAAAACATTACAGATCATGGAAAACAAGCTGAATTTAAAGACCGAGTTAAATAAAAATAATTCGGCTGTTTTGAACGAATCAATCCAAACAATGTTAGCCAACACAAAGAACCAAACAGAACAACTCAGTATCAGATTACACAAGGTGGAATTTCTTTTAAAGAAAACTGTCTCAGAAGAGAGTATGAACACAACGATACACGAAGAAGATGGTTTCAATAAAACTGTACAAGAATTGCCAGATAAAAACAACGATCAACCATTGATTTTAAAATCTATGAAACAGGTAATTAATTTTACAGGAAATTATAAGTGTTCGGATTCTGTGTTTATCAAACTTGGTGGTTTAATCAATTTTTTTTAAATTAAAACAAACTATGATGTTAATTTTCATAAATGTTTTATAAATTATTAACTACATAAGTATTTTTTTGTCGACAATTCTCACTGAAACAACATATTATTTTGTTACTGTATAAAATAGAAATAACGCATTTTAAATTTCTTTTATACCTATTGACATTTTCAATTTTTGTTTCATCTAGTGTGTCAGGAACAATAACTCAAGTCTCCCAGGACATATTATTGTTAAATTATATGAAGGCCAAATGGCGTTGTGTGACACCAAAACAGATGGTGGAGGATGGATTGTAGTACAGGTACTGTATCTATTTTAAAAGTTAATCTATGTAAGGTTGTAGCAATCAATACGAATATTTGTACAGTTATGAGCAATTGTAGTATATACTATATGCTACTTTACCAGGCCCACAATGTATTTGCTATAATTATTACATTAAAGTATCTTTGAAAGTCTCCCAATTCTTGTACGATTTGTCAACGTCAAATTCGTAAATTGTACACGAAAACAAAAAGGTTTTCGTTTGTTTTAGAGAATCATGAATTGTGTGTTTTCATACAGCTGATATTAGATATACTTCTGTATAGTTAGTTATTCGATTGGCTTAAATCAAAATGTCTTTATTATTTTTTAGATACTTCTATCGTAATGACTTTCATATTACTGTACTGTTATCAATATGTATTATAATTATATTTGTCTGCTTTTACAATTTTTTTTGGTAATAATTTTAATGTTTTAGTGATTGTGTCCCTTTAGTATCTTATTTCGAATATGTTGATCTTTGTTTTTAAATTCACACAACGCCGGTAAAAGTTCCCAAGTGGTTAAGGGATTTAACAATATGAATAACTAAAAAACGGAAGCATTTTTTAATAATTAAAAGTTGATGTTGCAAATTTCAAGTGTAAATAGTAGGTTTTCTTAAGGGTTCATTCGTCCAACATAATGAGATAATGTCTATCGTGTTTCATGTTTGTTTCAGAGGCGTATTTCGGGTGACTTAAATTTCACCAGAATCTGGAGCGACTACAAACATGGTTTTGGATCTTTGGCTGGAGATTATTGGCTGGGAAATGACATAATCTCAAACCTCACTCAAAACGTACGTGACAATTTCAGTTTAAATTTGTAGCAATGTTTCCACAATTAGTATACGACGATCTTGCGACTGCTGTTCGGTTCTCTTGTCGTATCTAGGGACAGAGGCGTATACAGGTTTTTGGGTTACGCCATATATATATATATATATATATATATATATATATATATATATATATATATATATATATATATATATACATATATATAAATATATATATATATATATACATATATATATATATATATATATAATTTATATATATATATATATATATATATATATATATATATATATATATATATATATATATATATATATATATATATATATATATACATATATATATATATATATATATATATATATATATATATATATATATATATATATATATATATATATATATGTGTGTATATATATATGTATATGTTTTGTAACTAGACAAACAATCTATAAAAAATCATTTTCGGTTATATGAATGATAATTGAAGATTAAAAAAAATTAAAATTAACAGTTTATACATGGGGCATTTTCAAATAAACGGCCATTTGAGCATTTGTTGCATATGGAAAAATATTTCTTCGGACAAAAGTCTTTCGTAAAAAAGTCCGGCTCCCCCCCGCCCCCCCCCCCCCCCCCCCCCCCCCCCCCCTCAACAAAAGAAAACAAATTTGCTTTCAAAATAAATACACACGTTTCTTATCCACCTTATAATATTATAGTGTGGTTACTCATTTAAGCTTTATATTTGTGAAGTCAAAGATTGTCATATATATTATATTTTATTTTAATTTACAGGGCTACAGTGAACTGAGGTTTGACATGAAATATAAAGTTAAATCCTACTACATGGTGTACAGTAATGTGACGGTGGGAAATGAAGCAGATTTGTATAGGATAAAGTTTACATTCAAGACAGGCAACTCTACAGACAACTTTAGTGCTCACAACGAAATGGCTTTTTCTACTCTAGATAAAGACAACGATAGGTGGTCTAGTAACTGTGCTGAGGTATATAAAGGCGGCTGGTGGTATAACGCATGTCATAGTGTGAACGTAAACGGTGTGTGGGCTAATAAAGTGTATGGTGAAGGTATCAACTGGTACAGTATATCAACGCACGGCGATTCTCTGGAGCAAGTTGAGATGAAACTTCGACGACCGTGAATATACATAATAAACTTGTCAAATAAGCTGAATTTACAATTACTTTCATAGAAGTAATTATTTTGCTGAATTTACAAACATTACAAGAATGTTCAAATGTATAGTTTATATTACCAATAATTTGCTATTATGTAAATATTAAACTTATTGTACAATGATAGCTTTATATTAATGTGGACTTCCGTTATATTAAATAACTAAAACTATTTGAAAGTACTAATTTTAATAAAAATAAATATCGAAAAAGATTTCTCTAACGACGTGCTGTTCACTGATGAAGGCAAATCTATATCAACAAGATTTTTTTCTCCTTTCTCTATTAGTCCATGTATTTGAACCTGCTTACTACCAATAATTACATCAATACATTTCATCAATTGTTGCATACAATTGCAATGTAAATTATTTTTAAAGGGGCAACACTAAAAATTCATTATAAAGTTTTCTATGTCTAACGATACTTAATCCTTAATAAGTTGTTCATTATATATAAGCATACATTCATGTGGTCCTGGTTGTACTTTTATTATGCATGTTATGCATATTTAAGAGATAGTGTTTTCCATATCGATTTAGCTTTGTAGGGGACATAACTCATTTTAAATTATGTTTTTTTCATTTAATTTATTGTCCCCTTGTGTTTTACTACTGTGTTTTTTTGAGAAAGAAATTAAAGAAAACATAACAATAAGATACATGCATTTTACAAGTTTGATATTACACAGTGTATAAAAATGAAAACCTGTCTTTTCATTAATAAATTAACCAATCCTTCTCTGAATTTGTTTTATTACTTTATTAATAATACGTCTTTTACTAATATATTATAGTCGATTTACTATTCCACCAACCAAGCCCCAACTCATATACCCTAATACCATCATATTCGACTAGAATCAAACAGGGCAAAACACTACACACAACCATCTATAATAATAGTTTCGCTGTCTGTGTATCTATCTATCTATCTGTCTGACAAGAACGCTCTAGAGAAAACACAAGGAAATTAAAAACCTGCATAGTAATTCGAAAAACGAAGTATGACGTCGACACATTTAGCATAGAGTTGAAAATAATCTCAAGGCGGAAAGTGCACACAGTAATATAATGACGTCATTGATTCTGGCGTAAACATTGAATAAAGAGGAAATGTTGTCTAATCTAAGTGGTTTGCGTGAAGAGTTTCTTGCATAAAATTACCGCCTAATTAATGTGTCTAATCTAAAAAGTGGTTTTCTTGCAATGGGACGGTAGACATGTTTTTTTTTTGGGGGGTGGGGGGGTGGAGGGGTGGGGGGGGGGGTGTGGGGGGGTGGTGTGTGGGGGTGGGGGGGTGGGGGAAGGTGTGTGGGGGGGTGGGTTGGTTTCAGTGTTTCTTTCAGACTTTTTCCTCCCCGGAGAGGGGTGGGGGTACTTGAAATTTTCGGGGGCGGGGGTAGAATTTTCTGGGAGGGGGCGGACACTGGAAAAAGTATATAATTATATTTCGTTGAATGGGACGGTAGACATGTTTTTTTTCGGGGTGGGGGGGGGGTGGAGGGGGGGGTGTGGGGGGGGGGGGGTGGAGGGGTGGGGGTGGGTGGGTGGGGGATGGGGGGGCGGTGTGTGGAGGGTGTGGTGTGTGTGGGGGGTAGGGGGTGGTGTGGGGGGTGGGGGGGTGGGGGTGGGGGTGGTGTGTGATGGGGGGTGGGGGTGGGGGGTGGGGGGTGGGGGTGGGGGGTGGGGGGTGGGGGGTGGGTTGGTGTCAGTGTTTCTTTCAGACTTTTTCCTCCCCGGAGAGGGGTGGGGGTACTTGAAATTTTCGGGGGCGGGGGTAGAATTTTCTGGGAGGGGGCGGACACTGGAAAAAGTATATAATTATATTTCGTTGAATGGGACGGTAGACATGTTTTTTGGGGGGGTGGGGGGGGGTGGGGGGTGGTGTGGGGCGGTGGGTTGGTTTTAGTTTAGAGAAAAGAGACAGCACTATCAGCCTAGCGCCCGTTGTACCCTTCCTCAACGGGCCATTTTTCTCGTATTAATACTAATAGTTTCGCTGTCTGTCTATCTGACAAGAACGCTCTGTCTGACAAGAACGCTCTAGAGAAAACACAAGCAAATTAAAAACCTGCATAGTAATTCGAAAAACGAAGTATGACGTCGACACATTTAGCACAGAGTAGAAAATAATCTCAAACCGGAGATTTTGTCTTATCTAAGTGGTTTGCGTGAAGAGTTTCTTTCATACAATTCTTCGGGTAGGGGCGAAGCCCCACCCCCGCGTAAGAACGTCTGAGCCCCCCCCTCCCTAACTCAAAAGAAATTTCTTCATCGATACTCTATAATAAAATTACCGCCTAATTAATGTGTCTAATCTAAAAAGTGGTTTTCTTGCAATTTCTTTAATGCAATTCTTCGGGTAGTGGCTAAGCGCGACACCAGTGTTTCTTTCAGACTTTTTCCTCCCCGGAGAGGGGTGGGGGTACT
Source organism: Physella acuta (assembly GCF_028476545.2). Classification (NCBI taxonomy): domain Eukaryota; kingdom Metazoa; phylum Mollusca; class Gastropoda; family Physidae; genus Physella; species Physella acuta. The sequence continues at coordinate 128,379 of NW_026732575.1, forward strand.
TGAAATTTTCGGGGGCGGGGGTAGAATTTTCTGGGAGGGGGCGGACACTGGAAAAAGTATATAATTATATTTCGTTGAATGGGACGGTAGACATGTTTTTGGGGGGTGGGGGGGGGGGGTGGGGGTTGGGGTGGGGTGGTTTTAGTTTAGAGAAAAGAGACAGCACTATCAGCCTAGCGCCCGTTGTACCCTTCCTCAACGGGCCATTTTTCTCGTTACTGAATAAGTATGTAAACACAATACAATACTTATCAGTGGTTTTTAATTGTATTGATTTAATTAACAGACTCATTATCACCCATTTAAGAAAGCATGAATAAAGAGAGCAGTGGTAGTGTATTATTTTCTTAAAGTGGTATATAATGTTGGTTGTAAAGATTTTTATTTAAAATAGATGTTAAGGATTCGATGGTTTATCGTAAATGAATAGTTATTCATATTGGGATGATTTCGCCATTAAAATAACAATAACCTTGCGACAAATACTAGAACAAAACAATGAATGGAACAGTCCCTTCTATGCTTTATTCATTGATTTTGAAAAGGGTTTTTGATACTCTGGACAGAAACAACCTATTGAAATCTTACTATGGCATGGTTTTCCAGAAAGAATTATAAATGACATCAGAATCATATAGGAAGGGTTCCAATGTAAAGTTATATGTCATAACAATATCAATGACCCATATATGTTTCAGATTGGTTCAAACAAGAATGTGTTTGGTCCCCGCTGCTTTTTAATCTAGTAATTGATTGGCTAATGACACAAAATATTAACAAGAGGCATCACATGAGCACTAACAACTGGCCTAGTACACAGAACTCTACTAGACAGCAGATAAAAAGATCAGCAAAGAAAAACTAAATAGACTTATTTATTTTGCAGATGGAGCTCAGCTGAAACTAAACACTAACAAAACCAAAATTATGAAGCAAAATACATAGAGTTTATTTTTCTATCTGTTGTTATAGATCGAAACGGGCAAGCAAAATTGTGAATACTTCTAACTGACAGATTTGTTTCAAAGTTGGCACTAGGTCAAGACTTGAAGATAATTCAATATCAATTAAAATAACTGAAATAGTAGGCAGATTTATACTACTCTTTCCGCACTACTATAAGCACATTATTATGTTCATTTGGTGCTTAATAGTGTTTAGTCATGCAAATCATAAATTAAAAAATTAAAAGTTCTCAAATTTGTTTTTCATAAAAACGTTTTAATATTAAGCGTTCATGTAATAATACACTAAGGAAGAGAAAATAAATAATTTTCTTTAAATAAGCAATAATATTCTACCATTTAAATAACTATAAAGAAAATAGTGGGTCTCTTCGTAAATATTAGTAAAGGTATCAAGTAGATAATATAGTGACCCATGTTTTTCTTTTTTTTCAAACTTTAATATTTCTTAATTATCAAGCTTAAACACGGATTGTTTTCAATGTTCAAAGATCGGCCAAGAACAGGAGTGTTTGTGTGTCGGAACTTGTTGGTCGTGTTAAACAAAGTTTGCCAGCTGGTGGGGATTAATAATATTGCTCACCCCACGGGCCCGTTTTTTCGCCACGCGAGCTACGTGCCACGCACTTTCAGTGTAAAACGTGTTTACTTCACGAACTGCACGATAGATGCCTGTAAAGTAGCTATTGTGATGTTTTTACACCCTGGCTATAAAATTTGATTATACACCAATTTAAGTATTTTAAAATTAAAAAAAAACACTCCTAAAATTAAATAGGAATACCTTACGAGAAAGTTTAGGTGAGATCACTCTTGCTTCATTTTCCTCAATATTTTAGTAAAATAGAATAGCATAACCAAAAACAATTTGCATACCAAATAAAAACAAATAACGTGCGTATAATATGCTCGGAAAATAGTACTTTATATTAGAAACAAAAATTAACCTTTTAAAAGTTAAATAAACATCACATTAAGTGCAATTTTATATCATGTTGTATTGTCATTGAGTCTTGAACCTGTGCTAAGTTTCCAACAAATTGGCCAGGTGGAAAGGTTTACATTTAGCTCGCCAGTTTTGATACACGATGGTCGAAGAACTTAACACTACGCAAGAGGAGCAGGTTAAATAAAAACTTGCAAAATATGTTTTATTTACAAGCGCAGGTCTTAAAAGATAAAGATAACATTTCATAACTCGAAAAAGGAAAGTGTTTTTAAAAATGCAACCCAGGTTTAATCATGGGATGCGCTTTGTTTATGTTTTCAGCAGTCTCACGCTTAGATATGCATGTCAGTTATTTCATGAAACGTATACAGTTTCAAAGATTGTTTTATGATAACTGTTAAGTTTCACCCTCTGATTGTAGTTTTGTCCCACTTTCGTCTTAATAATATCCACATCTGTCATCCGATTTTGATGCCACTTTATCACGGTTGTTAATTTCTCCGTCATATGTGTCAGTTTTATCTCCTCTAGAGCAGGTTTGCTGTATTACTTTCACATGCAATCTTCAACTCTTAAGCTAAAATTTATAATTTATCTAGCAACAGAAATATTTAAGTGTTTGCAGTAAACAAAAGCGTAGCAAACTGTAAGTGTCAATGTCGTGGTATATTTTTCCCCCACATTAATCTTGACAGCATTGAAATTGTGTATGCAATAACTCAAGTTTTTATGACGTCAACGGGAAAGGGCGTAAAGAAAGATACTGGACGACCCTATTTAAACCAGCCCGCAATTCTGTTTTGATAGTTAAGATTTGTGTCGCTACCGTTTGCTGTTTTGTGTTTGTTCATAATTTTTTAAAGCAAAACTACCTTTCGACCACAATGATTTTCATAGTGTTGTACACGTTCGTCGTTGTAAATATTATTTCCAGTACAGGTAAGTTTCTGTAGCTAAAATTTAAAATACCAACTTTAAATTAAACAATGCGTAATTAAGACACACATTTGTTTCAAATTAATAGAAAGGTTAAATAAATAATGTATTATGTACATTTGTAAAACAAACACATTTATAAAACAAATATAAATTTTCTATTCTAAAATGTATAAGGTTGTATTTAAAAAAAAATAAAATCCTCATAAGTAATTATTTAAAAAGATTCCACTCAACAACAAAATGCAATGAGAAAAACATACATACTCGTCCAATCTTTGATGTCATCCATCATTGAAGCCTTTGTCTTCCCACGCTTTTCACGTCTGGCACAGTGTCATGTATTATTGTTTTGGATAAGCAGTTAGTTTGACATGACCATACAATTTTTGATTTGAGCACATAAAACGTAAATATTAGTTATTTTCAACAATAGACTCAATATCGTATTAGATATATTCTTTGTTCTTTGCATCTTCAGGTTTAAAAATTGACATAAATAGAGAATATTTTTATCACGACAAAGATTTATTTTGTGCACAACTCCAGTGTACAGAAAACATAAGAGAAGACACTCAGATATCAGCTCTTGTCAACATGTCAGTCTATAGGACCAGTGAACCAGAGGGGAAGATTTTGGTGGCGTCTATTTCAGAATCAGATTCAAAGCTTCAAGATCATAAAAAGACTGGACCAAGAGTAGAGGGGAAATTATCGAAAACATTTTCTGAATTGAATATTTATTTATCGAATAGTTCAGACTGCAATGATGGCATTTTCCTATGTGAAATACATTATATGAATACAACAGGATCTATGGATAGAATTGGGAAAAAGTCGGAGAATTTGCCTAGAAAATCACGTGACACATTTCTAATGATGAACTTGAAAGCTAAAACACCAGACTATGTAAAATCTGTTGATACAATGGCCGATTTTCTCAAATCGTTTGAAGACCCAGACAGACTGAAAGGTGCAGACATGACAATGTCATTACAGATGTCACATTCTGGTGGCGATAAGTTCAACACAGATAAAAGTTTTGGTCCAACAGATACAGAGTTAAGTAACAGTTATAAACAGATCAGTTCCTCTTCACTTGATGATAAAATGTTGGATGATAAGATAAAGAATTTAACTCTTGACGTAAACAAAACATTACAGATGATGGACAATAAACTCAGTTCAAAAATAGAGTTAAACAAATATAGTTTTGCTTTTTTAAACGAATCAATGCAAACAATGTTAGCCAACACCCAGAACCAGACAGAACAACTCAGTATCAGATTAAATGAGATGGAAAAGAAAATAGAGAAAACTATCACACAAGAGCATATCAATACAACATTAAATTTGGTAGCCGGTCTCAACAAAACTGTACAAGAATTTAAAGACAAGTACAACCGTCATGCATTGATTTTAAAATCAACAAAACAGGTAAATTATTCTACAGGAAAATTTTCCTTTTTCATTCTTTTATAGTTTAAACAGTTTTTATTGAAAGAAACAAATATGCCAATTTGTATTAAATTTTAATGAGCCCTACAAACAATTCAAAGTTTTTCAAAATAAAATAATGTTAAAATAAATTATGTTCATAAATATATATGAGCAGGGTTTGTATACAAGATATTGCTTTATATTTCTGGCGAGATGAAGTACATGTGTACTTTCTCGTATACAGAGTATAGTGGAAGTATTGTAATCGTGCACAAAAATCAAAAGAAATTTTGACAGTTTTACACCACAGTACTTCCTCATATACGGAGTATAGGGGAGTTATTTTAATCGGGCAAAGTTAATAAATGCAGATTTATCAAAATGTCGGTGTTATATGCGTAATCGAGTCAGAAAAACTTTGCTTTGCAATTCTGTCCGTATGCCTGTGTGTGTTTATATGTCTGTGTATGTCTTTGAACACGACATCTTAAATACCGTTAAAGCTAGTTTGATGAAATTTCATATACAAGTATTATGTCAAATTTGAAGTTTTGTTACAACTTTTCAGCGATTTCTAAGAAAACGGAAGTGGAACTTATTTTACTTTTTGTTTTTCAAAAGCCTATAAGTTGATTACAGGTTCACATGTAAGTAAACGATATAATTTTTTGCCGTCTGTCAATATTTGAGTAATTTCCGTTACCAAACGTATTAATTTACGCTATTTCCAATTTAAAAAAAAACGGATGTGAATTTATAAAGTATTAATAATATTCCGCACTATTAAAATCGGATTGTTTGGCGTTCACTCTTTTTCTACGAGCTTCTATTCTATTTTAAAAAGTTTGAGTAATTAAATATGGATTAAAGATCATGTTTATATCCCGAGGTGTCATCCCCCGAGAAAGTTTAGGGAAGATCACACCGGTTTATTTTTTCTCCAAAGAAAAAGAAGAAATTCAAATTTATTTTTATATCTACGAACCTTTTTAAAGCTAAATATTAATGCCTATATATCTAGTGTGTTAGGAATGAAAACTCAAGTCTACCAGAACAAATGATACTCCAACTAAATGAAAGCAAACTCGCCTTGTGTGATACCAAAACAGACGGTGGAGGATGGATTGTTATACAGGTACTTTATGATTATGAATTTACGTTTACACTCCATATGAGGTCACCGATAGGTGTCCATATTACTATTACGAAGGTTCGCTCAGAATGTAATTCAGCACGAAATGGGCGTTTGGATAACAGTGTGGACTAACCTGTGCCTTAACAACTCAGATCGAAGAATAAAAGCGAAGGGCAAACAATAAAGAATTACTAATATTTCTGAACGTCTGGTTTCGTCCATTGTAAAAGAAAATACAATGTTGAGATAATAATAACCAATGTATGTTTTCACTTTGCAGTTATTAAATTATTCTTGTGTAAGGTCAATTGTTAATGTGGCGTATAGAAGCAAGTGTTGTTGTTATTTATTAATTACTTCCATTATAATTACTTTCAAATTTCTTTATTATATTCAGTATGTATTATAAATAAATTTGTCTGATTTAACTAAACAATTGTTTTATTTATACATTCTAGTATTTATCACTTTTTGTTAGTTCTTTTTTTTGTATGTTGACTAAAATGTCAACACTTACGAATCAATAGAACATTTGAATAGTAGGGATAAGTAGAAACATAAGTGTATTTTATTTTTTTTAAAATGTAGGTTGCAATTTTCAAACGTACTTAGATTATTGTAAATCATTTGCGTGCTATACTTTGTTTCAGAGACGTGTGGCAGGTGACGTAAATTTCACCAGAAACTGGAGCGACTACAAAAATGGTTTTGGATCTTTGGCTGGAGATTATTGGCTGGGAAATGACTGGATCTCAAACCTCACACAAAACGTAAGTTACAATTTTGAGTTAATATTTGAAGCGATGTTTCAATACTTTGTAAAGTTCCTCTTTAGACCTAGCGATTCGTTTGGCAGATGAAGTAGAGTTCATGTTTTTTACCTCTGCTTATGAAGCGAAGGTGTGGCCAGCACTTTGTCCAGCCGCATTTACTTTACCTATCACGAGTTAGGTACCCATCAGGGACGTTCTAATGACTTGAACCCGGATTCGATCTCGAGACTTATGGATTATCAGCCTAGCGCTTTTAGACCACGTCGTCTCACGTTTCTACAATTAGTGTTCGACAATCTTGCGACTGCTGTTCGTTGCAAAATCCTTGTAGCTTGGCAGCTTATGTACATTGTTGAAGCACAAAGCTATACTTACAGGGGTGTAAACTCCTGGCATGACCCCACCCCCAGAGCTATAACAGCGGGAGTGTAAACTCCTTGCAGGTTCACCTTAGCTGGAAATATGAAGATCGTCTTCGTGGGTAGGGGTCAGACAAAATCTAGCACATTGGTGCTCCAGGTTGGAGATAGAAACATAAGGCCAGCAACCTTATCTTGCAAAAAGAAAATACAGCAAATAGAACACGCTACAGAAAACATAGCGGAAAGTAATTCCAATCAAAACCTGTGAAAAGGGAACAGTTCTTCAAAGTATAACGAATGCAATCACAAAGCTACTGACACAAAGTAGGACTATCGTAGGGGAGGATCAAGAAAAGCGCCAGTGTTACGAAGTCATCTGTGTACTTTGTTTATGATGGTCTTGTCTAACTAGGAAATAAACTTCAACATCAATAGTGACCAGCCTTAGGGGCCAGCCCTATCACAAATTACAAAACACAAAAACACGACTACATGCTAACCAGCCTAACGTTGAACTCTCCTATCTTTCTGGCCCAAGCTTGACCCTTTGGGTTCTTTAACCCCTGCATGACCCCGGCATTCCAGCGAGGGGGAGGGACGGGCGCCTGCAAATGCTAGGTGGGACTGATGCATTGTGTTCCAGTTCAGGTGTGGGACGGGAGGGGTGGGAAGGGGCAGTACACGCTGTCCCAGTTCAGGTGTGGGACAGGAGGGGGTGGGGTAGATACTCACTAGCGGTGGGACGAGGGGGGTTGGACATAACATCTCCCCTCTCCTTCGACAAGCTGGCAAAGCCAGCGAGGCTTACACTCTACATACATGATCTATCACATGCAACAAACTAATACACTAAGAGCAGTAATAACATAGGTAGGGAAGCAACGCTTCAAACATCTTAGTACGATAAAAAGTAATAAAGCTTCCTCAATAGGTGACACTACTGTTTCTAAACTCTAAACAATCAACAGCTAACAAAGTTCAATAATAAATGCTACTGGGTAATGTTAAATCTAAAGTAGTTTGTACAACATTATATAGTTTGTGTCTAGAATTTGTCGCTATAGCATATACAAATGAACTCTTCCATATCATCAGTAGTATTTTTTTTCTAAACTGTACGACTATATGTAACTAATGGGGAAAAAAAATTGAATATAGATCTATAAATTTCAGCATAATACGGTTAAGTAATCCTCAATATACAACAAGCAACACTTCATTATTTCGTTTTAGATAAAACTTTTCAAGTTGGTAAAACTAAGTAATATGGCCACAATTATAATTAGTTTATCTACAACATACATAACATCTTAGAGGAATATTTTCCAACAAAACCCAAAAAATTAATAGACAAGGTATACTCGGCAACACATCATCGAGATACCATCATAAAAACCCATTAAAAAGCATAGACTGCATCATCAGTCTCTAAACATCATCTCATCATCGTCCTATCTAGCTATCTAGCGGTAACTCAACCGTCGCAAACTTACCGTTATGTAAGTGGATCGATTGACCGCTTCAAAATTTCACAACATAAAAAAAAAACAATGACTCTAAGCTACAGGGTTCAATCATCACACAATTAAGAAAATAAATCCTCCAAGGATAGTGTATATTATAGGCATCTCGTTATTTAAACAGTTTGTCAACCGGTTAATAATAGTACATTTTTGAAAAAAATAAGGTTATAAAAGTTATGATTGTTATATAAGCTTTAACAGGCCCATCGAGTAAATGAAGACAGAAATGGTTATAAGTGCGCTGGTTAAACGTAAACAAACTATCTCTAGCACAAAATTCAACATATAAAAAAAATTCAACAAACAATCCTTAATGCAAACTTCTAACAAATGCATCTACTAGACCAGATACCGGCAAAAGTGAAAAGAGTCCAGTTCAACAAATGTAAAGATATTTATCTAATATATATAAAGATGAAATGTGCTTCCATATGTATGTATTTAGCAGGAGAACGCGTAGAACACATGTATCTATCTTATATACTACTAAAACTCAAGTTTGTTTACAAGATTGTATATCTATTTTTCGATTTTTGTTGTTGTTGTTGTTAGTCTGTTTGGTTACAGGACAGATTCTGCACTACATGTAGAGCGGTAAAATACGTATTTAGGTAGAGAATAATGTTCTTTTTTACCAAACTGTTAATCACAAAGTCATTTAAAGACTTAAGAAACACCACTTTAATTATTAGAGTTGAGGACTATGACTTTACTTATAGTGACGTCACATGATTTATTTTTATTTTACAAAAAAAACATGGCGTTTTCCATGTGAGTTCTTGTTGCCCATTTAAAAGTTTAACGCATTATAAAGCTAAATGTTTTTCAGCTATTATTTTGATACGTCTGTTTGCTATTTTTATTAGGTTCCAATACTATTATAATTTTTCAATAGTTCTTCTAAGTATACAATAAATTTCTCTAGATCTACAGATAAGCAGTCGGACTAAGGGAAAGTCAATCGTAGATCTAAAATCTAGAATCTAGGTCAAACCAAAATTAATTAGTTAAAAATAAACATAATTATAAAAACACAATAAATTATTGAGTTTCCTTATTAAACTATGTTAGTCCTTAAATATTTGATATAAATCTTTGCTTTTTAGCTTTGAGGATCATCTTATTTGAGAATACATGGAATTTATCTATCTAGGTTCTAGATCTAGAGCTACGGAAAAACTAGACTTAAGCCAGCCGTAGATTCTAGATAATAGTAGATATAGATCTAGATCTCTAGCTCTATCTAGATCTAGATTCTATGGCAATAATAAGTTTCTATACTAAACTATATCAGGCCTTAATTATTTTATATAAATCTTTTTTCGTTTAGCTATGGAATTGGCTAATTTGGGATAAAATTTAATTTGAAATAAGACTAGGGTCTATTCGCGTAAATCAAGTTTCTTAAGCAGACACTAAGTAAACTATATCACTAATTTTGCACCTAACCGAAAGAGCCCACATAGCTAAGATGATAGTGTAGTAGTTACCATGAGGGTGGTACGGGTTTGAGACACATCACGACAATGTAAAATTTTATTTTATCCATTTTTTTTATATGTGAATGATAAAGTTGCCTATCGAGACTTGGCGGGACACGGGGCAGGTGAAGTAGATTTCACCTGTTTTTTTGTGTCCTCGGCATATGAAGGGATAGTTTAATCCAGTAGCGTAGCGAGGGGGGGGGGGGGGCGGGGGGACATATGTCCCCGGGCGCCGACGTTAGGGGGCGCCAAAATGGGTTGGAAAAATAAATTGAAAGGTTGAGGGGGGTGCAAATCAAAAGTGTGAGGGGGTGGGGGTGCAAATCGAAATCTTGAGGGGGTTGCAAATCGAAATCTTGAGGGAGGGGGGGGGGGGGTGCAAATCGAAAAGTTTGTCCCCGGGCGCGGGAATGGTCGCTACGCCTCTGGTTTAATCAGATCCATGCTCGGCCGAAATCAGTGTTTTAAAACGATAAAAATATTGCCTGAGAATTGGCTGGACAATGGGCAGGTAAAGTAGAGTCGGGTAGGTGTATAATTTAACTGTGACCTCAACATATAAATGGATAGTGTGGTCAGACCCAAGCTCAGCTGACATCACTGTCTTTAGAAGACAAAAACGTCTGAGGTGTGACGTCTTTTTGAATGTGGGGTCTGGTTTTTTTGTGATGATAGGTGGCGTTAGTTATTTCATTTATGTATTTTTTTTTTCTTATCGCCTCAGACACGTAATTTATAGTGTCAGTTGTGTGTTTGCTTTAGTATTACAGTTTTCATCATCGGCTTGTGAGGACTGATACAGATTTACAATAGTAATATTTTTTCTTACTTGCAGCCTGCTTTCATTCATTTAAGATGGTTTACTTATAAATAGATCTAAGACAAAACGTCTAAATGTAAAGAAAAAATAAATAAAAAAAAAACAAAAAAACCTGAAAATGCAAATGTGTAATTAAATGATGATACAAGGGATTTTTTTTTCTCGGCGTGGTGGGCTGAGGGGAGGGGGGAGGGTGGAATTTGGGTTTTTAAGTAGAGCTGAAAAAAAATGGGAATACCGAGAATTGAAATGATACTAGTTTTAAGCAGTCGGAAAAGTTATGTTATTACAATGAGACACGTCAAAGCAAGCATTCTTCCCTATCAAACATCTATATCTATACAGTCCTCAAACAGCTTTTTTTTTTTTTTTTTTATTAAAATAAAAAATAAAAATTCATTTATGTATGACCCCCGAAACCCACAGTTATCCAACAATAACGGTTAGTCTAGTATAGTAAAAAAATCGAATCGATCGCCATTGTATAATATTGTTAAAGTATTGACTTTTGAACTAAAATAGAAATAGATGTCTCTAAAATTAATATTGATAGTTTCGTAAAAACAATTTCACTTTTAAATCTTATCATTTTATGGACATAACGTGTAAAGAACTAAAATCAAATATATGTATCAACATTCACAACATTTTTAATTGTGTCTGAAAAAAAGTGTACAAATTACTTCCCTTAGTCCCTTAGTGTCAATTACTTTTCTTGATAGATCACACACACAAAATTATTTTTTAAAAAAAAACATTACATTGGGGAAAAATATTTTTTAATAGTTTGTTTTGACGTTAGAAAAAAAATGCAATATGATAGGTAAAAAGGGGTATTTGTAATACTACATTTTATTTATTCTATACTGTACTGTTTATTATTTCTAAAGTTTAATTTAATCAATAAGAGTTTAGAAGCCGTTCCTAATTGTCCTCTATAATAAATTGTATCTTTTCGTTTGCGGTTAAATTTAAACAGACGCGTCAGCTGGCGCCCGGCAGTGAGCAATTTGCGCCCCGGGCTATTCTGTGAGAGCTATGGTGCATGCATTTGTTTTAAAGATCGCGATAGGCTTTGAATAAATATAATTACTATATTCGTTTACTAAATCAAATCCAGGGTGCCCTCTGGAGCCCCTACAGGGTGCTATTTGGCGTCCCGGGATTTACCGTGAGCGTCATGGCGCCTACATTAATTTTAGTGAGTCCAAAAGACTATGGATAAGATGGGGTATTTAAGACGTTTACTAAGTTAATTGAGGCGGTTCCGTCTGCGTCCCGGTGTGGTGCGATTTGGCGCCCCGGGCAATACTGTGAGCACTAAGCGTTTGTGTTTGCATTTCAGTTTGTGTTTATATTCTGTGTGATTGTTAGTCTTTAGGTTTGCGTTTGTATTTTTGTTTGTATTTGGGTTTGTGATTGTGTTTATATATGCGTTTGTGTTATACTTTGAGTATGTATTTGCTATTGTGTTTGTGTTTGCGTTACGTTTTCCGATAGGTTTTTACAGAAGCAAGTGCAGGGCCTCACCTGGACTGCTAGCATATATATATATATATAAATTATATATATATATATATATATATATATATATATATATATATATATATATATATATATGTGTGTGTGTGTGTGTGTGTGTGTGTGTGTGTATGTTCGTGATTTTGTTAGTTTTTAGTTTGTCTATCTTTAATTACATTACTTAACCATTATTCCGATTGCTGTAAAACCTTGTTTGATTGCTGTATGCACTACTGGGCAGATTCTGTTTTAAACTTTAAGAAAATTTAATATAGGACGGAATTAACGTATATCATTTGATTATCGAGGAACAAAAAAATTAAACAAAAATAACAAACTATAGCTGGCGAATTTCTTGCATTGGGGCTAATTTCCATTTGTGCATTTGTCACATTTTGAAATGTGTCGTTTCGTAAAAATGCCTTTTGAAAAACGGCTTTTGGACAAATGGCTTACGTAAGAAAGTCAGTCTCTTCCCCCAAATAAAAATAACTTTTTCGCATCACGTTCGAGACATTCATTTACTCTCAAAACACATACAACTGTGTCTTAACAACCTTATATCATTTATAGTGGTAACCAATTTAAGCTTCATACTTGTCAAGTTAAATTATCATTTATTAGTTTTTTTTCTATTTACAGGGCTACAATGAACTGAGGTTTGACATGAAATATAAAGGTAAATCCTACTACGTCGTGTACAAGTATGTGACTGTGGGAACTGAAGCAGATTTGTATTGGATAAAAATTGTATTCCAGACAGGCAACGCTACAGACAACTTTTATTATCACAATGGAATGGCTTTTTCTACTTTAGATAGAGACAATGATAGAAATTCTAGTAACTGTGCTGAGCTGTATAAAGGTGGTTGGTGGTATAACGATTGTCATACTGTGAACGTAAACGGTGTGTGGGCTAATAAAGTTTTTGGTGAAGGCATCAACTGGTACGGTATAACAACACATGATGATTCTCTGGAGCAAGTTGAGATGAAACTTCGACGACCGTGAATATACAAACTAAACGAGGCATCTATACTGCCTCAAAAATAATAAGTTGATTTTATAATTACTGTTATAGAAATAATTATTTTGCTGACTTAACAAACATTTTAACTGTACATGTTTAAAGCTCATACTACCAATAATTAGCCATTATGTAAATATTAAACTTATTGTATAATGATGGCTTTATATTAATGTGGACGTTTTATTAAGCTGTTAATCTATTTACGAGAAATAGTGTTAATAAAAACAAAAATCGTACATGGTTTCTCTAACGACGTTCTGTTTACTGATAGAGGCTCATCTCTTTGAATTAGATTTTCCCCCCTTTCTGAATTAATTATATCTATTTGAACCTGCTTAATACAAATAACTGCAACAATATGTTACTTAAATTGTTTCATAAGATTGTAATGTAAATTATGTTTAACGTGTCAGCACTATCTAAGATTTCACTATAAGGTTACAAATTGTTTTCTCTAAATTAATTATAATATATTAGCATACATTTATTTAATACTAATAAAAATGTCTAGAGTTTGGTTCGCAGGATAGAGGCCTGAGTTAACTCAGCCATTTTGAAAACCTGACTAAGACCGTGAACAAAAAAGGCATATATTGTTTAGTATTGATAACATAATTACTTTTTATGCTGAAATATAAGACACACAATTTATAACTAAAGACTGTTACATATGAAATAGAATAGGATTTTAAATTCTTGTTTACAATTTTACCACTTGATTTGTAAAGTTCCCTATTTGGACCTGGCGGTTCATGAGACAAGTGAAGTAGAGTTCATCTGTTTCTGTGATCTTGGCGTATAAAAGTATAGCGTGGTCAGCACCATGACAAGCTACCTTTACTTTAGGAACCTATCAAATGCATTAACACTGACTGATAATTGATACGTGGAATTTACAAAAAAGTATATTGCCTAATGTTTACGTTGAAATCAAACAACACAACCGCTTTCCACTAACCAATGTCGCTTTGTCCATTGCTGAATCCAGTACTTTGTTGACTAGACGTTTGTTTCTGTACAGATCTGTTCTGTATCACATTAATGCCTGTTAGGCAAATTTGTAATTACATTTCGAAATGTAAATATATATTGAGTTATTCTACTGTATTTGTAAACTGTTTTGAATGAATAATTTTACGTAAATACTTAGGAACGGATAGAAGCTAAATATACAAAAGGAATAAAAGTATGTTATCATGTACACATATTGACAATAACGTTAAGAGTAAAAGTAATTACATTACTATTTGATTGCTCATTAGACCACAGAGGATCAATTATTTATACCTCAGGTGCCCAAACGTTTTCATGGCGATCCTCCTTTCTAAAAATCAAATGAACGGCGACGCAGAAGCAATTACAATAAACATTTTAAATTATCTTACAGAACATCAGGGGCTGAGATGGCAAAGTGAAATCGGGCTACAGAAATATAGAAGCTTGTAACAAAACCTTCAGGTTTTAGAGAAAAATATACAGGCGGAAAGTTCTTAAAATATGCTGCCTTTTGTTAAGATAATATACTATTATTAAATTCTGAAGGTTTTTGAGAAATCGAAAATGGAGAAAAATACCGCAAGTCATTCAATAATTAAGTTTTCTACGTATAAAATATTGTACTCTATATATGTTGCGTCTATGCACCTCTAACGGAACTCAATTTTATTGGCTTCGCAAAAAAATAAAGTTAAGTAGGACTTCCGGTTACCCAAAATCGTTCAAATGTTAACAATAACCTATATGTAATATCCAACACTTATTATTGAAGTTTCTACTACAAAAGTGAAACAATATTCAAGAAAATGGAAAAATTTTCTCTTTTTGAATAACAGATATCGCTCAAAAGTTGAAAGAGACTTATTTATCGGATCTAATACGTATATATGTAACTTCTTTTACCTAACTCATATTGTAGTTAGATTATCGGATTCACAAGCGCGTGCTCACACACACACAGGCACACACATACGCACTCACGCACTTATACACATACGCATACGCATACACACGCGCACACGCACGCACACAGAGAGAGAGAGAGAGAGAGAGAGAGAGAGAGAGAGAGAGACATAGAGAACGACAAAATATGAGATTACACATTTTTTTCAACTAGGGAAATTGTAAAATTTGATTCCCATTTTTTTGAACGATTACAATACATTTCACTATATTCTGTACAAGAACGGAAAATGTTATTTTTAATAAGGCGATTTAAAGAAGGTGTCATTTATTTTAAATTAAAGTGAATAATCGGCGTAACGTAATGACTGAGTAGCCTGTTCTGTTTAAATACCAACCCTAAATTTTGTGGGTGAATTTTTGTTAAAGCCAACCTCTGATGATTCTCAAAAGATAATTCATTTTTTATTACTATTACAAATTAATATTAGAACTGCAAGACACCAATAAAAGAAAACTTGTATTCTACTTTCAGCAGGTTCTGGAATATGTAAATTCTTGTAAATATTTTCAGATAAACTGTATAATTTGGCGTACCCTGAAAGATACACTTTGCGAAAAGGGATCAGGGATCGCGTTGTTTATACAGTGAAAGTTGTCTTGAGTAGGGTAAGAAAGGAAACTTCGCGTTTGTGTTTATGCTTGCGTTTTCTTTCTATGTTTTCTTTTGTGTTTGGGTTTGTGTTTGCGTTTTTGTTTGCATTCGTGTCTATGTTTGTGTTTAAACGTTCGTTTAAGTGAGTTCAAAAGAATATGGACAAGCTGGGGCTATTATAGACGTTCACTTAATTGATTCAGGCACGTCCGCTGTCGCCTCGGCAGGGTGCGATTTGGGGTCCGGGCTAGACTGAGGGCACGATGCTTTTATGTTTGCACTTAAGTTTGTGTTTATGTTTGCGCTTACTTTTGCATTATTTTGAGTTAGTGTTTGCTTTTAGCTTAGCGTTTGTGTTTCTTTTTGTATTTGTATGTGTTATTGTATTTGCATTTGCGTTTATGTGTGTGTTTACGTCTGTGTATTTGTTTGTGGCTTCGTTTTCGTTTGTGTTTACGTTTGTGTTTGCATTTTCTTCTTTTGTTTGTGTTTTGTTTATGTTTGTGTTTGCGTTTGTGGTTGGGTTTATGTGTGTGTTTGCGTTTACGTTTGCGTTAGTGTTGTGTTTGTGTTACGTTTTTTTTGTGTGCGTTTATGTTTGCGTTTGTGTTTGCGTTTATGTTTGCGTTTGTGTTTTCTATTTGTTTGTTTTTGTGTTTTCTTTGTGTTTGTGTTTGTTTTTTTGTTTTTGTGTTTGCGTTTGTTTTGTGTTTGCGTTATGTTTGTGTTTTTTTGTGTGCTTTGGTTTTGTTTGGTTCTGAGCAAAGCAGAGTATATGCTGCTTTTTCACAGAGGCCCGGGACCCCTAGCATATATATATATATATATATATATATATATATATATATATATATATATATATATATATATATATATATATATATATGTATATATATATTTATATATATATATATGTATGTATATATATGTATATGTATATATATGAAGAGTTGATTTTCAAAATGCAATATATCCAAAACTTGGGTTTCGAGAAAATCGCACTTTTCTCCTACACGAAGCCTTTGAACAATTTGCTAAAACTGTTTATCAATTTAGGTTCATAACCCTCATATAAATAGGACTAGAATGGTTTTTGAAATGTACCTGCATAAAAAGATGCTTTTTTTTGGTCCCAAAATTTTCGTTTAGTTGCAAAATGAGGTATATCCAGCTTTTGTTAAGCTACAAAACGCAGTATATCCATTTTTTTTCTGATAATACATCTAATGTCCAATATTTTAGTTTATTATTTTATTAAAACCCATTTATATTCCCAGTGTTACCATCTTACTACAATTGTACCATGTTTTTCTGTTACTGTAAAGTGTTTTTATTGAGTAATTTCAGTTATTTGAACCATTTTCAAAATGATGCAAGTCTCTAACGAGAGACTTTAATTTGAAGAGTACAGCTTGTCTTTTCTACTGTTGAACTGTGTTAACAAAGTCTAAAGAACTAAAAAAGTCAACATAAAATAGTTTTAAAAGAAGATAAAAGTTTATTAGTTTATACTAAAATCATAAAATGTAAAAGAAATAGTATGAAATGAAAAAAAAAAGTTGAAAACAAAAATGAGTGAAGCAAGAAAAAATAAATAATTCAGACAAACTAGGCACTATCTACATCAGAGTTAGAATGAGCAACATCCTCAGTAGCATCACATAGCAGTGCCTCATAAGAAATCTTTATTCTCTCCTCCACTCCTACGGCTTCGAGAACTCAAAGAACATCTGTCTTTTTAGCCACCTTTACACAGTTCTTTTTTCCAGGCTCCTTTGTGTTGATTGAATCCCAGTTTTTCCCTAAAAAAGTGGATATATTAACCATGTATTATTAAGATAATTCCACTGTAACATTGAAAAAAGAGAATTTCCATAATCGGATAAACCTCTGGACAATAGTCAGTTTTTTATTGACAGTAACTGCAGTACGAGCAAATCCAATATAGCAAACTGAAGGTAAAGCTATTTACGTACGCAATGCTGAACAAAAGAAGACTGGCAAACTTGCAGCTTGTTTCCATCACTACAAAGAAAAGATTTGATCGTCATGTGTCTTGTTTTTTTTCCTCTGATCATTCACTCTTTTCGTGGTGTCCGCATCAAGCAAAGCTACTATAGCAGCATCTTGTGACACTTTGTTCAATTTGCTGTAAAACTCTGCATGGCATTTCACCAGGTCATCAGGTGTTATATCTTGAGCCTGAAATAAATAATACAAATGTATGTTTTGCTACAATGGAAGATTTAATTTTATATTAAAAATTATACTACTAGTTAGATCTAGTAGCTAAGGCTAGTGTTATGATGCATGTTTGACAGGGGAAATCGGTTGAGTCTAAGCTAGATCGTCGGGATGAAAGGATGTGTACTGGTCCGTATGCCTCAAGTTGGGAGATAGATAGATGTAGAATATATGTATGAATAAAGTATTAGATTAGGAATATTGAGTTGCCTTATCTCTGAGCGCCATATGCTAGACTAAACGTGAGATAGCCTTATTGGTTCCAAGGTCAGAACTTCTCTCCCTGATGTTAGGGATGAACTAAATGGTAGTTGGCCGAGTCGGGTGACTTAAACCCTCTCACTGAAGTAACATACCGTAACATGTTATACCTGCTTCCCCATGCTATACTGGGTTCACCATCATGTTACGGTTACGTTGCAGTGCAGTGAGAGGGTTTACTTTACTTGATCCAGCCAACTACCTTTTCACTCGTCTCCAATACCAGGGAGAGAGTATTACACCTTGAGAACAATAAGTTATGTCACATTCAAATGAATCCACGACGCTCAGAGATAAGAATAAGATGAACCAAGTAACTCGTATATAAATCTTTTAATCTCGTATCCATAACAACACACGTCCTATCCCACCGACGATAAGGATTCAACTTGCCTTACTTAAAGTTATTGCTAGACTAGACAAACGAGGACATACAACCTAGATGATAAATCGAAGTTTAGATATAATATTGACTAGAATTGTTAAAACTTTTGTCTAGCTAGAAAAAATAGTAGGCCTAGATAGTAGATACTAGATCTAGAATATGTAGTAGAGTAGATAATCTAGACTAGAATTAGATCTAGAATCTCTCCCTACTTTTGGAATGTTAAGCTAGAGCTGACAGTAGCCTAGACCTACTGGTATTCATACATTTACATTCAAAACTTCACTCAACAAATAAAAGAACAAGCTAGATATCTAAATTCTAGTAATAGTACTATCGTGTTTTAAAAAAAGTAAACTCAGGCCTGCCTAGCCTTGTGTTAGATAAGTTAGTTTTATCTACAACTTACCTTGCAGAATCCTTTAATATGATTACACGAAATGGACGGGATCATTCCTCCTCCTGAATGACGAAAGATCTTTTCTTTTTCTCTTTCTGTGCATGACCTCTTCTTTTTTCTGGACTTAAATGTCAGTACAACACTTTCGTCGTGACCATCAAAGTCCGCCATTTTAACAATTGTTTCACTTAGAGATGCTTAATGCGCATGCAGATAAATACTAATATTTACACGGATTGGTCCGAATCGATACCGCATTTTGACGCTAAATAAAATCGACAATGCCGCGTTTTGAAACCAAACGTTTTTTTCAAAAATAGAAATAAAATGAAAATTTTGCGCCGTGAAGATTAAAATTAAGTTTTCCTAATAGTAACTGAGTAGCTTTACAATATGGGCACCTTATCTCATTTTTTTCAAAAATGGCGCTTATCGCGTTTTGAAAATCAACTCTTCATATGTATATATATATATATATATATATATATAAATATATATATATATATATATATAATTATATATCCCTCACGTTTAGTAATGTTGTAATGTTGATGTAAAAAAAATGCTTTTGTTTGATTTAATCCCCTCTAACCATGTACTTTTAAACGAAGAAAAACAACATTTAATTGTTGAAATGATTTGGTATTGCTAATATAAGGCATCTGTGAGGTATAATCACTTTGGGATAAAGTAATAGAACACCCGATGTTAGCACCATGTACCATGATGTCGACAAGGTTAAGTTCCTACTTGTTTTGACTGATCGATGGACGTTGGTAATTGGAATAGTTAATTTATTAGCGATATTGAAGTAACTAATCAGTTTAAGTGTATAGCCACTGATGAAACAAATAGATGTTTGATACGTTACATATTTCTTTTATTCTTATACCGTAAGCAACATAGCTAATGCAAATATTAAGAGTTAACTCCTTTTCGTGAAACCACCTATGGTCAAAGGCCGCGTATGCCAAGCCCTTATTATCAAAGCCCCTATTGTCATAACACCGTGGTCGAAACATCTGTAGTCAATGCAACTCGAACCTTGTCTACCTAACCGCCAATTTTATTGTCCTCAATCGATCTCACGACATATTAAGTTAGTACTCACAATAGTCTTCTACATTTAATAAACATAGACAATAAAAATACAATATAAAGATTTGTCTTATAGTATATAATGACTAACTAGCCTTGAGAAGCTGCTTATTATTAACCAGCTTAAATAGATGTGTTGGTGAGTGTGTTTGTCAGGTTCTGCGGATTTTTTCTAGGATAACTGTTGTCAATATCCTCTCGATTCGACGAGTTAAGTGGGCGTAACACATTAAAATTATTATTTTTTTTTTGCTATTTATTTGTTGTCTCCCTGCATTTTAAAAAAATCATACCGGCATTTAATAGAAAATAATAAAAGTAACTTTACTTAGAATTAAATTATAAATCAAAACTAAAAACTTTCCTATTGATCAATTAATTTATAAATACAACAGAATTTTAAAAATTTTAGACAACTGTTTTATACGTAGACCTTATAACTTCCATTAACATTCGATCTTTCCTTTGAGACATCATTGAGTGTAAAAGTTGTTCCATCTAAATAATCCGTGTATTCTTTTATTATCTTATAATAAGTAGAATAGAAGAAAATAAGTAGCAAGCGATAAAGGATAAATACAAATAGACTGTAATGGATCGGATACGTCTTCTACTTAAAGTAATTTATATCAGATAGTAGGTGGTATACATCATTATTTAATTTTGTTAAGGTTTTGTTAACATAGTGCTTAAAGTTATAAAGGGTGCTATTTTAATTTTAACTTCGTCCACTTTTACGTGTCTTTTGTTTTGATAAATGTCTAGTAAAATTCTACTATTAGGATAAATAAATAGATTAAAAAACCTGGATTCTTTTGATACTTTCTTGCGTCTTAAAAAAGATAGAATTCCCAATTTCTAAACAAAATATGTTTTATTTTATACACGAAACGTCAAAGGTAAATAGTAAAATGCGTTTTACGTTAATTGATAATAAACAATAAGTTTAGTAAGTAATGTGTATCATAATAGTGTAGTACTAGCAGGAATCATATAATTCAACCGGTAGGAGGGTCTGCGCCACTTCACTATTGAGATTGTCAAATAATAAGAATAAGTAAGTTATTTACTGCCACGTGAACTTAGTCACGGGCAGGATGAGAACATAATAAAAATACTGTAGCTAGTAACAGTAACAATGCTAATAGCCACGTCTGTTATTTGCTTGGCTTGTACGGGTTTTCAGCCGTCAAGTAACTTAATGACCCTACTGGTCAACTCAATTCCCGCAATTTACTGTAATAAAATTATGTTACTAAAAAAGCTAAGTGAACTACAAGAGTAGGCTAAATGGGCTTTATTAGATTTAACATACACTTCGTAAAAATAGTTTATGAATTACATGATTTATAAAACTGTTAAGTAAATAAATGTAAATAAAATAAAATACAAATCCAAGAGCACGTAGGAGTAGGTCAAATGTAAGAACAGGCTATATGTGCCTTTATTAGATGTAACAAATACTTGGCAATATTGACATATAAATTAAATGGGTTACAAAATAATTGCAGTTAAAGTAACCAAAAATAAAGTGAGTAAAATACGCAACCAAGAGCACGAGGGAGTAGGAGCGACGGCCCTCAACTCCACGTGCGGAAGCCAATAAGAAGAGAGAATATTTTGGTTGCATCCCCTTTCGTGTATTAATATTGCTGTGTGTCACGTGGACAATCGATCAAACTAGAGAATAACTTGGTTGGGGAGGGTGGAGAGGATACGAACGTATGTAGCTAGATGGTAAACAAGATGGCGGTACTTTTTTTAAGAATGGCACGCAGTTTTATAAGAAAAAAAAATATCCACATGGTAAGGATGTTTTTAAAATACATCCCAGATTTAAAATAGAAAAAAAATTAGTTGCAATCAGCAAGCCCATGCTGAGATATGCTTAAAATAGAATGTCTATCCCAGTCAGTTATTTTATCAACGATGTAAACAGGTTTGAAGTTTACACGATGATATTCTCTCAGCATTGGCTTGCTGATTACAACTAAATTTTTTTCTTACTATTTTAAATGGTATGACCCCACATTCCATAAAAATTGTTTCCCCGTATTCGTTTGATTGAGTGAATATCTGTTTTTCAATTTACCTGCTCTATCTTCGTGGCCCTTGATATCTGTTCTTTTTAGTTTACCTGCTATATTTTCGTGGCCGTTAATTCTGTAATCAAATTTATCACTTTTTATCTAGTCTAAATTATTTTTGCTGCAACGTTTTTGCATGTAATTTCAAACTCAATTTACTAGCAGATGTTAGTTTGTAGCCAAAATGTTTGAGTTATGTCTAATAACGGAGCGCTTATAGAATATTAAACGTCACGGCAAAAGATAGACATATCAAAGTGCACCAGTTTAAATTTTAATATTTTGGAAAGGAAATCCTAAGTTAAAAACAAATTTGATTAACCCTCTCATGACGTCAGTTAGAAAAAAATGCGAAAAAGAATTCCTGGATACCATTATTTAAACCAGCCCGCATTTCGGTTTTGTTAGTTGAGATTCCATTCGTTATAGTAAAGTTTTGTGTTTTCGTGATTTCTAAATTTTTTTAATCAATAAAACATCACTGCCACAATGATGTTCCTTGTGCTGTACATGTTCCTCTCAATAAATATTATTTCAAGTACAGGTAAGACTATTTTACTGATATAACCGTTAGAATTTCAAAAGCTTTAATATATTAGTAATATTGTTTAATTATAATACTTTTATCAGTTGTTGGTGTTATTTTCCCAATAATTTCAGAACAGTAGGCCTATGTATCAGAAAAGGTTATCAGAACTTTAATGCAAATTTAAAAAAGATGCTTATTTTGTTAATTAAATTATATGGATTTCTTTGTGTTTATTTCATATAAGATGTAACGACAAAAGTTTTTATTTCAACCGTAGTTTTTAGAGAACATATAATAAAAACAACCCACTTACATACAAACCAGTGACAAATGATTTTTATTATTTTCTTTTTGAGTGTTGACAATTTTACGTTTTTAAATTTTAAATACCAATAATACTTTCAGATACCAATAATTCTCCCAGATACCAATAATCCTTTAAGATTTCAATAATCCTTCCAGATACCATGTTTTTGAATATCCGACTTCGCAACCGTCATTACAAATAATTGAAGCTACGTAGGGGGCATAAAGCTTCACTAGAGACATCGATCCAGTGGCTTTATTTCTAACTGTACCATGCTGCAGCCCTATTTAATTCTGACTCTCTTTTTCTGATCCTGATATTTTTGAAAAACTATTTGCTCTGTGGGTTCTATATGAGAATCTTTCGACTGAGATTGAATGCTGGTTCCATATAAAAATCTATAGGCTGATGATAGATGCCATACTCCATAAAGTGCTGACAGTATATCGCGCTTTTAAAAATCTGTTTAATTTAAACAGCCTGCTGGTCAAACCGCCCGTAGAGGTCTTAATTAAAGATGGTAAATTGCAAGTATATTATAACTATCTACTTCTGATCTAAAATCTGGCAATTTCTGAAATGTCCGTGTGCTTCCCGCAATAGATCTTCCGGTCAACGTTCTAAAAATATATTTTAGTATTATAATTTGGAATTCTTCTGTTCTTGGAAGCCAGAATTTAATGACGAAAAGTTGTTCTATTCTAGCCTCTAGACTAAAATTCACTTTAAATAGTTTTTTTATTTCAATCCTTAGTTACCAGCCGTCGAATTATATTGTTTTTTCTAGCAGCGCCAAGCGATAGCTAGAGATATATTTTAGCTAAGACGACACATAAGCAAATTCGAATTATTTTTAATAATTGACTCTAGGAAACTGGCATGTGTTTTGTTTATTTTCAGATATAAAGTTTGACATGAACAGAGAATATTTTTACCACGGCAAGGATTTATTTTGTGCACGACTCCAGTGTACAGAAAACACAAGAGAAGACACTCAGATATCAGCTCTTGTCAACATGTCAGTCTATAGGATCAGTGAACCAGAGGGGAAGATTTTGGTGGCGTCTATTGCAGAATCAGATTCAAAGCTTCAAGATTATAAAAGGACTGGAACAAGAGTAGAAGGAATAATATCGAAAACATTTTCTGAATTGGAAATCTTTTTTTCAAATAACTCAGACTGCAATGATGACATTTTCCTATGTGAAATACATTATGTGAATACAACTGGATCTATTGACAGAATTGGGAAACAGACGGAGAGTTTTCCAAGAAAATCACGTGACACATTCCTAATGATGAACTTAAAAGCTAAAACTTCTGACTATGTTAAATCTGTTGACACAATGGCCGATTTTCTCAAATCGTTTGAAGACTCAGACAGACTGAAAGGTGCAGACATGACAATGTCATTACAGATGTCACATTCAGGTGCCGATAAATTCATCACAGACCGAAATTTTGATTCATCAGATAACAATTATAAACAGATAAATTCCTCTGTATTTGATGATAAAATGTTGAATGATAAGATAAAGAATTTAACTCTTGATGTAAACAAAACTTTACAGATGATGGAAAATAAACTCAGTTCAAAAATAACGTTAAATAAAAATAGTTTAGCCGTTTTAAATGAATCAATGCAAACAATGTTGGACAACAAACAGAAACAAATAGAGCAGCTCAGTATCGGATTAAATGAGATAGAAACAAATATAAAGAAAAGTGGTGGCGATAAGTTCAGCACAGACAAAAGTTTTCGTCCAACACATACAGAGTTAATTAACATTTTTGAGCAGATAAGTTTTGTTATATTTGATGATCTGTTGAAAGAATATATGAAGAATTTAACTCTTGATGTAAACAAAGCATTACAGATAATGGAAAACAAAGTTAATTCAAAATTACAATTAAACATAAATAGTTTGGTTGTTTTACAAGACTCAATTCAAAGAAAGCTAGCTAACTCACATAACCAAACAGAACAACTCGGGATCAGATTAAATGAGATGGAAAACAAATCTAAAAAAATCATCACACAAGAAAATATTAATTCAACTTTCCAACTGGTAGCCGGTTTCAGCAAAACGCTACAAGGTTTTATAGAAGAGTACTACGTTAACCCCATGCACTTAAAATTAACAAAACAGGTAAATACATTTTTTTTGTATGTTTATTGTTTTTGACAATATTTGACGTCTATCTTTTTACGCTTATAAATTAAGTTCATTGAAAGAAACTATTAAGATAGTCGTAAATAAAATGTGCTTTTTATCTACCGTCATTTAACTAAATTGTTTTTATTACAAACTGAGGTTAAAATCAATACTTCTGTTTGAGAAAAGCAGAATACTTCTTTATGTAAAATGTTTACTTTGAAAATCAAGTTCATACAAAATGCATTGCCACAGATAAAAACAATGCAGTTTAACCTTCCTTTACATCTATTAGCTTTTAAAAAATAAAATGTAATTGAATGTTTTCTAGTGTGTCAGGAACGACAACTCAAGTCTCCAAGAACAAACGGCTTTTAAAGTAGCTAAAAGAAAACTTGCCTTGTGTGATACCAAAACAGACGGTGGAGGATGGATTGTTATACAGGTACTTTGTGCTTCTATTTTTAGTAATTAACATTAATTTTTATCTTTCGTTTCAAATTTTTCCATATTGGTTAGCATTCCCAATATTGTTTGCCTTGATTCAAAATCGAATCAATGTAAGGTCCAATATTATGTAAACTATATTTATTAAATAAAGTTAAAAATATAATATTATTGTGTTTTTCTTATATTATTAACTAACGTACCGTCCTCTACACGTTACTGAGGTTTCAGAAAAAAAGAAAGTTCAAAGAACACGTTCTGATACCACTCAATTTATATTCTTTATTAATACTTTATTGAAAATTATCATTACTAATGATGTATATTTAGATTCATGGTCTCACTTTATGATTGGTTCATAAAAACAAGGATGCAGATTGCGCCTATCGCTAAAGTTACATAATCAACATTACTGTTCCTTTTACACGTAAAACAATTATTATTTGACTGACGCAACCTGATAGGTTTACAAATGGTAAATGTTTAGCAGTGTCTAAAAATAGATAAATTTATTTCAACTAAATAGTTCTCAATCGTTTTTGAGAAATAACAATAACTTTGATGACTCTCAAAGTTATCAATTGCTACTCAACTGCCCCAATCGCTTTTCTTTGACAACTGAAGACTGGCTCTAGTTCTAAAACTATCTAAACTTGATGCAGTCTAAAGCTATAAGCCTCAACCTGTTCAGATTTGAACAATGGTATGTATCTTCTTTTGTTGTATATGACGAATAAACCGTCAAGAAATCAGAATTGGTAAAACAATTGAATGGTGGGGATTAGTAAAAACATGTCTATTATTTATTTAAAGTTTATATTGCAATTGTAAAAATTTATTTAATAGATGTCTATATGGTGTTTTTTTTAATGGATTCAGAGACGTGTGGCAGGAGACGTAAGTTTCACCAGAAACTGGAGCAGTTACAAAAATGGTTTTGGATTTTTGGCTGGAGATTATTGGCTTGGAAATGACATAATCTCAAACCTCACACAAAACGTACGTGTAAATTTTAGTTTTTACTTGAAATATTGATTTCACAATAAGTATTTTACAAATTTGAATTGAACAAGTAGTAATGTTTTTAACATTTATAAAATATAACTATTTTGTTATAAATACTGTTGTTATGAAGTATGTTTCAAGCAATAGCAATTTTTTAAAAGTTGGTCTTCAAGAAAGTCAAGTGTCATCATTACAAAAATAATTTAAAATATACATTTTGCCAAATGTAAACTTAAATTCAATATAAGATAAATTACCAACATAACACTGACATAATACATTAAAATTGGGCTACCAATCCTCAACAACAGGAACTCATCAAACATGTCTTCTCTACACATCACCAAATCACATAGGCTGGGAAATGTTAAAGGGGATTTTTTGGTTGTGTTTACGATGTTTATAGTTTGTGTTAGGTTTAGGGTTAAGCGTCCAACTGATAGTTCTTTACAGATAGTTTTTCATAGAGGCCAGTGTGCGATAACATTTTCAGCTATATACTGTAAATATACATTTATATATTTACAGGGCTACAGTGAACTGAGGTTTGACATGAAATATAAAGGTAAATCCTACTACATGGTGTACAGTAATGTGACGCTGGGAAATGAAGCAGATTTGTATCGGATAAAGTTTACATACAAGACAGGCAACACTACAGACAACTTTAGTAAACACAATGGAATGGCTTTTTCTACTTTAGATAGAGACAATGATAAATCGTCTAGTAACTGTGCTGACAGTTATAAAAGCGGCTGGTGGTATACATCATGTCATTATGTGAACGTAAACGGTGTATGGGCGAGTAAAGCTCGTGGTGAAGGCATTATCTGGGACAGTATAACAGACAACATAGATTCTCTGGAGCAAGTTGAGATGAAACTACGACGACCGTGATATTAAAAAAACCCACAAAAAACAAAACGATGTATAACCACTACTGATACATGACACGCTAAATTATAATATTTCTCCGACTTTACATATAACGCTTTACATTTATGTTGATTTTTATTTTCATACAATAAAGACTGTTGCTTAATGTTTAAGTTCAAATCAAACAAACAACAAAACCGCTTTACCCTAATAAATAACGCTCCGTCTACTGCTGAATGAAATTCTGTTAACTAGATGTTTGTTTCTGTAGAGATCCGTTGTGTATCACATCAATGCATGTTTTACACTTTTAAATGTAAATAATCATAGTTATTCTACTTTTATTTGTAAACTCTTTTGCTGTAGGCCTAAAAGTTGTACGTAAAAATTTAGAGAAGGGGAATAACAAAATTATCAACGTGAGTCAAATTATGTTATCGTGCAAACATATTGCCAATACTGTCGAGACTAAAACTAATTAAGTAAGGATTTAATTGTTTATAAGAAAACAGTAAAGATGATTTAAAGAAAATAGCAGTTTTATACAACATATTAATTATGTTCATGTAGTGGTCTGTTCTGTATCACATTAATGCATATTTGGTAAAATTGTAACTAAATTTCGAAATGTAAATATATATTGAGTCATTCTACTTTATTTGTAAACTGTTTTGTGTGAATAGTTTTACGTAAATACTTAGGAAAGTGAAGAAACAAAACAAACTAAATGAATAAAATTATCTTATCATGTACACAAATTGACAATAATATTAAGAGTAAAAGTAATTAAATTATGATTTGAGGATCAATTATTTATACCTCAGGTTCCCAAAAGTTTTCATGATGATCCTCATTTAATAAAAATAGAAAATAAAAAAAAATAAATAAACCGGGAGTGATCTCCCTTAAACTTTCTCGAATATTCTTATATAAAATAACAGGGAATGGGAACTCGGGCTATAGACATGATTTTTAATCCATTTTAAATACTTAAACTTTTAAAAAAATTCATAAAAAACGTTTTAATAACAAGCTTTTATGTAATGATGCACTAAAAAGTAGAAAATAAATTATACACTACTATTTAAATTACTATAAAGAAAAGCGTGGGTCACTTTAGTACTTTAGTACATATTGGATACCTTTACTAATATTTGAGAAGAGACCCACGCTTTTCTTTATAGTAATTTAAATAGTAGTGTATAATTTATTTTCTACTTTTTAGTGCATCATTACATAAAAGCTTGTTATTAAAACGTTTTTTATGAATTTTTTTTTCAGTACTTTACATGTTTTATTTACAATAGTGTTACATGACTAAAAACCATTGCGCGTCTATTGAACGTGATGGCGCGCCTACTGAAGGTGATGGCACAGCTATGGAACGTGATGACGCGTGTGATGTGGTTGGATAGACATGCCTAATAATTCGGTCCAAATTTTAATTAATTAATAAAAAATTAATTAGGCATCCAATTAAGTCAAATTTAGTTTCAGATTGCATTGTCTTCATGTCTTGACCCACGTGCCAACTGTGAATCGTATCGGTCAAGTAGAACTGTCCGAATTTTCACTCCTGCGTTTCTATCTAGACTGACGACAGACAGAATGACGAGGAAGTGAGTTAAATAAAAGCTTGTAAAAATAGAATAAAATCTCGTAGACAAATTAATTGCACACCAAGTGAACGCCAAATAAAAAAGCGCATAATAGTGCGCAATATTATTAGTACTTTTAAAATTTACATTAGTTTTTTGAGAAATCGGAAGTAGCGTAAATTACTTCTTCCAGTCAACGGAAATTACTCAAAATTTTACAGAAGGTAGAGAATTAGATCTTTTACTTACATCTGAAATTTCATTTATCTATCTGAAATAGTACTCAAGTTATAGGCTTTTGAAAAATTCAAAGTAGGAAAAGTACCACTTCCGGTTATCGGAAATCGCTCAAAAGTTGATAAGGATCTACGATTTTGATAAAATACTTATATATGAAATTTCATCAACCTAGCTGTAACGGTACTCAAGGTATCGTGTTTACACACGGACACACAGACACACAGACACACAGACACACACACACACACAGACATACGGACAAGATTGCAAAATTATGTTTTTCCGTATCAATGAGGTGTAAAACGTCGAGATCTGTAAAAATCTCGATTTTTTTTTTTGCACGATTACAATACTTTCTCTATACTTCGTATATACGAGAAAGTTAAAAAAATTAAAATTTGTCTTATAGTATATAATGAGTATCCTTGAGAAGCTGCTTATTATTAACCAGCTAAAATAGATGCATTGGTGCATGTCATTTGATTCTGTGTATGATAACTGTTGTAGATGTCGTATCGATTCAGTACGATTCAAGGGGGTGTAGCACTTTTAAAAAATATGTATTTTGCTATTTATTTGTTGTCTCCCTAGAGTTTTTCATCATACAGGAATTTAATAGAAAATAATAAAAGTGACAACTTTACTTAGAAATAAATTTATAAATACATATCATTTATAAATATGTTAAAATGTGTTTTATTTTATACAACTGTTTCATAATTATACCTGATATTTTCCATAAATATCCCAAAGTCTACCACCCGTCTGTTCTTTCCTTTGAGTGTAAAAGTTGTTCCATCTAAATAATCTTTGTATATACTTTTAATACTCTATAATTCGTAGAATAGAATAAGAATAAGTAGCAAGCAATAAGAGATAAACACAAGTTGACTGTAAGTGATCGGATATGTCTTCTACTTAAAGACAACTTAAAAATAAAATAAACCGGGAGTGATCTCCCCTAAACTTTCTCGAATATTCTTATATAAAACAACAGGGGATGGGAACTCGGGAATCCATTTTTAATTACTTAAACTTTTTAAAATAGAATAGAATCTCGTAGAAAAAACTACTGCACACCAAGTGAATGCAAAACAAAATATGTATAATAGTGCGGAATATTATTAGTACTTTATAAACTCACATTGTTTTTTTTTCAGAAATCGAAAATAGCCTAAATTACTACTTCCTGCGCAGATTACTCAACATTTGATAGAAGGCAGCGAATTAGATCTTTTACTTACATGTGAAATTTCATTTATCTATCTGAAATAGCACTCAAGTTATAGGCTTTTGAAAAATTCAAAGTATAAAAAGTTCCACTTCATTTATTGGATATCGCTCAAAATTTGCTACGGATCTACGATTTTGATATAATACTTATATATGAAATTTCATCAACCTAGCTGTAACGGTACTCAAGTTATCGTATTTACAGACACACACGCACAGAGACACACACACATACATACACACAAATAAACAGACAAACGGACAAGATTGCAAAACTATGTTTTTCCAACTCAGGGAAGTGTCGAGATTTACAAAAATCTGTTTTTTTTTTGCACGATTACAAGACTTTCTCTATACTTCGTATATACGAGAAAGTAAAAAAGGTTAATTAATTGCAAAAGGTAATCAGACACATGTGTATCGATAACAAGAAGGTATTGATAAAGCTTTGTAAAGTGGGTTCTGTAAGAATGCAAGTAATAGATAAATGTGTTATAGTAAACTATATCGGTTAGTAGGTGGCATGGAGCATTATTATATTTTGTTACTGTTTAGTTATCATAATACATAATGTTATGAAGGTTGCTGTTTTAATTTGTTCTTCTTCTACTTCTACGTGTCTTTTCTTTTGATATTCTATTGAACATTCATGTTTAGTAAAAACTCTACTACTATAATCCATAATTAGATTAAATAAACCGGGAGTGATCTCCCCTAAACTTTCTCGAATATTCTTATATAAAATAACAGGGGATGGGAACTCGAGCTATAGACATGATTTTTAATCCATTTTAAATACTTAAACTTTTAAAAATAGAATAAAATCTCGTAGACAAATTAATTGCACACCAAGTGAACGCCAAATAAAAAAGCGCATAATCGTGCGCAATATTATTAGTACTTTTAAAATTTACATTAGTTTTTTGAGAAATCGGAAGTAGCGTAAATTACTTCTTCCAGTCAACGGAAATTACTCAAAATTTTACAGAAGGTAGAGAATTAGATCTTTTACTTACATGTGAAATTTCATTTATCTATCTGAAATAGTACTCAAGTTATAGGCTTTTGAAAAATTCAAAGTAGGAAAAGTACCACTTCCGGTTATCGGAAATCGCTCAAAAGTTGATACGGATCTACGATTTTGATAAAATACTTATATATGAAATTTCATCAACCTAGCTGTAACGGTTCTCAAGTAATCGTGTTTACACACGGACAGACAGACAGACAGACAGACAGACACACAGACATACGGACAATATTGCAAAATTATGTTTTTCCGTATCAGTGAGGTGTAAAGCGTCGAGATTTGTAAAAATCTCGATTTTTTTTTTTGCACGATTACAATACTTTCTCTATACTTCGTATATACGAGAAAGTAAAAAGCTACATCCTTTTAATACTTTCTTGAGTCTAAAAATAGAAAGGCTTCTCAATTCTAAATAAAATATGTTTTAATTTATACACCAAGCGTCAACTGATAATAAACAGTAGACCTACGTTTTAGTAAGTAATGTATATTATAATAGTGTTATACTAGTAGGAATCATATAATTCAACCGATAGGAGGGTCTTCGCCACTTCTTTATCGGGAATTAAGTGTATCAAATATTAATAATATGTAATAATCTACTGCCACGTGAACTAAGTCACAGGCAGGATGAGAACATAAAAATGCTGTAGCTAGTATCAGTAATCAAATACGAATAGCCAAATCTGATAACCACATTTCTTTAAAGATTTTACAGCAGGCAAGTAAACTCCGTTTTTTTCGCCTGTAATAAAATAATAAGTTACTAAAAAAGACTAAGTCAACTGAAAGAATAGACTACAGGTGCACTTATTAGATTTAGCAAATACGTTTTTAACATTGATAATTTAATTGCTTAATTTACAAGAATGTTAAGGTAAATAAAAATATAACAAAATAAAAGAAAAAACGATAATGTGGGCGAAGAACAGACCGCCCTGAACTCTCTTGTGAAAGTCAGTAAGAGGAGAGTGAGTTTTTCTGTTAGCATTAACATGGCGGTGTGTCACGTGGACAATCTAGCCAACGAGAGAAAAGCTTGGTTACGGGAGGGTGGAGTGGATAAGAAGGTATGTAGCTAATGGGGGCAGTAAGCAAGATGGAGATACAGTTTTACCCTCACGTTAAGTTTTATCAGATAAACAAAAAATTATCCATATCATACGGAAAGGGTGTTTTTTTTAAATACATCCCAGATTTAAAATAGAAAAAAAAAATTAGTTGTAATCAGCAAGCCCATGCTGAGATGTGCTTAAAATAGAATGTCTATCACAGTCAGTTATTTTTATCAACGATGTAAACAGGTTTAAAGATTACACGGTGATAACCTGTACGTTTAAACCCCACACTCCATAAAATTTGTTTTCTCCGTTTGATTGATGTCGACTTATTTTTTCCAGTTTAGGCCTACGTGGTCTATTTTTGTTGCCGTTAATATATGTTTTTCAGTTTACCTGCTCTTTTTTCGTGGCCGTTAATTTCGTATATTGTTCATATTTTATCTAATCTAAAGCATTTTCGCCGCATCATTTTAACGCATGATTCCAAGCTAAATTTCCAAGCATTTTATTTTTGCTTCGAACGGATCGCGCAAAAAGTATAAACTTTACTTGAATAGATAAAAGTATCTAAGTGCACCATTACCTGGTACTTTGTAATCTTAATAGTTTGTTTTCGAAATCTTAAGTTAAAAATAAATTTGATTTACCCTATCTTAATTAAGGTCGTCAGTTCGATAAAAATGGGAACGAAGATACCTGTATAACCCTATTTAAACCAGCCCGCAGTTTTGTTTCGTTAGTTGAGTGCAAGTTGATAAAGTGAAGTCCTTTGTTTTTGTAAATTCTTATTTTTTTTAATCAATATAATTAACTACCACAATGAAGTTCCCAGTGCTGTACATATTCATCGCGGTAAATTTTATTTCTAGCACAGGTAAGTCAATGTAAATTCTATATAAACGTAAACATTTCACATAAATGAGTTTACAAAATATATTGTCTAATTATAATTATTAATCATTATAATGTTTTTATAATAACTTACTTTTATTTATAAAAAATTAGAAAAATGTTTGTTAAAAAAGATTTTAAAACCCAAATGCAATTTTAATAAGATAATTATTTTGTTTATTAATTTGTGTGGATTTTCTTGTGTTTATTTCATATTAACTGTAAACAAAAACAAAACAAAAAAAAAAAAAACTTTTTTGCATTGTAGAGAGCATGTCATTATGTCCTAAAACGAACCGCTCTCGTGCAAATCGGTGACAAAATTAATTTTATTTTTTATTTTTACATATTGAAAATAATACGTTTTAAAACCTAGTGGCAGTTTCCACACTTTTGATTTTTGCGATGCTGCATTACTTGAAATATTTAGCCGCACGTCACGTCCCATTTTAAATGATAAATTCAAAATGTTTGGTATATTTCATCGGATCAAACCATTTTAATAATCTCTCAGATATCGGTAATCCTCTAAGATACCAATAATCTCTCAGATACCAAAAATCCTCTCAAATACCAATAATTCTCTCAGAAACTATGTTTTTTTATATCCGCTTTCGTGACCGTCATTACAAACAATTGGAGCCCAAGAAGGGTGTACAAAGCTTCACCAGATCGTGGGCGTTTATCTCAACTTTCCTATGTTTTAAAGTAGTCTCTCGATTGAAGATAGTAAATGGCAAGCACATTTCCACTATCTTCAACTTTCTATAATAGTACTTCTCAGTTCTTGATATCCAGAATTTAATGTAAAAAGCTGCTCTAATTTAGTCACAAGGAAGTTTAAGATTAGATATCACTGATAATTGATTTCCTTCAATCCTTATTTACGAGTCATCGAATTGTTTTAGTTATTCTGACAGAGGAAAAGAGGAAATTTGTTTCTGCTTAGATGCCCCACAAAAATTTGAATTATTTTATTCATTTGAATCTTAAAAAAAAAGAACACGTGTTTTATTTATTTTTAGGTCTAAAAATAGAGTTGAGCAAAACATGTTTTTACTACGGCAAGAATGTATTTTGTGCACAACTCCAATGTACAGAAAACATAAGAGAAGACACTCAGATATCAGCTCTTGTCAACATGTCAGTCTATAGGATCAGTGAACCAAAGGGAAAGATTTTGGTGGCGTCTATTTCAGAATCAGATTCAAAGCTTCAAGATTATAAAAAGACAGGAACAAGAGTAGATGGGAAAATATCGAAAACATTTTCTGAATTGGAAATCTTTTTCTCGAATTACTCAGATTGTAATGTTGGCGTTTTCCTATGTGAAATACATTATGTTAATACAACGGGATCTTTTGATAGAATCGGGAAACAGGCGGAGATTTTACCAAGAAAATCACGTGGCACATTTCTAATGATGAACTTAAAAGCTAAAACTTCTGACTATGTAAAATCTGTTGACACAATGGCCGATTTTCTCAAATCGTTTGAAGACCAAGACAGACTGAAAGGTGCAGACATGACAATGTCATTACAGATGTCACATTCAGGTGGCGATAAGTTCATCACAGACCAAAATTTTGATTCATCAGATAACAATTATAAACAGATCAGTTCCTATGCCCTCGATGATAAAATGGTGGATGATGTGATAAAGAATTTAACTCTTGATGTAAACAAAACTTTACAGATGTTGGAAAGTAAACTCAGTTCAAAAATAAAGTTAAATAAAAATAGTTTGGCTGTTTTAAACGAATCAATGCAAACAATGTTGGCCAACAAACAGAACCAGACAGAACTCAGTATCAGATTAAATGCGATGGAAACAAATTTAAAGAAAACAATCACACAAGAATATATCAGTTCAACATTAAATTTGGTAGAGGGTCTCAACAAAACTTTGCAAGGATTTATTGACGAGTACAACGATAACCAATTCTATTTAAAATTAACAAAACAGGTAAAAATTGAAAAGAACATTCAAACTTTTTGACAGTTGCTTTTGCCAATCCTTTTAATTTAAAAAATAATTTTATATAAAGAAACTTTTATGGTATTCGAAAGAAATTTGTCTTTAGTTAATCGTATTGTACCTGAATAACGTTTCTACATAAATAAAGTTTAAATGAATAATTATTATTTAAAAGAGCAAAATTTATGTTTTTACTAAATTTCTAGTTTATTCTTTTTA
Source organism: Physella acuta (assembly GCF_028476545.2). Classification (NCBI taxonomy): domain Eukaryota; kingdom Metazoa; phylum Mollusca; class Gastropoda; family Physidae; genus Physella; species Physella acuta. Next base: position 163,916 of record NW_026732575.1, read on the forward strand.
GTGATACATGTAAAAAATTGATTTGCGGAAAATGAAAGTAATGTAGTTCAAGATTTTGTTATATCTTTAAGTTGTAAAATGTTAATTTGATTTCATTTTTTTCTAGTGTGCTAGGAGCGATAACTCAAGTCTACCCAAACAAAACTTTGTTCAACTAAATAAGAATAAACTCGCCTTGTGTGATATCGAAACAGACGGTGGAGGATGGATTGTCATACAGGTATTGATTAGCATTTTAATATCAATGTTTCTAAAAATTAATACAGTTCTATTTTTTTTCTTTCATGAATGACATGTGGTAAATAAAAATATTTTCTTTTCAGAAAGCTAATTGAAATGAATTCCAATTTCATTTATCAAAAGATGTTTCTAAATATTTTAAAAGATAATGTACCACATCAACATTTTCATTGTTTTAGGACTAAAATATATTGTACTAGCCATACCTGCCAGGCCCTGCACTGGCCTCTATGAAAACCCTATCTGTAAAGAACCGTCAGTAGGACGCTTAACCCTAAACCTAACAAATCTATAAACTAAACCCTAATCACAACCAACCCCAACAAAAATTAAAATGCAAACACAAGCGCAAAAGCAAAGTAAAACACAAATACAAACCCAAAATAAAACAACCAATAACTAACGCAAACACTATCGTAAACACAAACGCAAACAGAAGAGCAAACAGAAACGCAAACTAACAAAAACGCAAACACAAATACTAACGCAAAAACAAACATCAAATTAAATTTAAAAAACGTCTTTATTTTTTTAATCACATGTATGTGACCTACTTAGGTCTGGTAATTTTATTTTTGACAGTTGTTATAATACCATATATGGTCTGTGGTGCAATGACCGGTTTTTTCCGCTGTCTTACTAAGAGAGTCTTAGACTCAGAAATTTTCCGTCAAGATATGATTGATTGATTCAGACCAGATGACCACCACAACCAATGGCCTTATGATTTGAAGGTGACCTTCCATGTTGCCTAAGTCTATAAATAGACTGCGCACAGGTGTCTCGAGGCAGTTCATTGATCAGACGTCGTTGAGAGACATAAGCCCTGTGTGTTGCCGTGTAGAACTAAGTTGTTTAAGTAGCATATTCTTATATTACTTGTGGTTAAGTAATTCTTTATGCTTATAGCAGCGTTGTGTATACTGTGGTGATTTTTCTGAAGTGTTAAAAGCTGTGATAGTGTATCATATTATTTTTTCCCACGAATTGTAAGTTGGGTTTTGTTCATTCTGTAAATCTATTTTATTCCTGTATAAATCTAGTGTTCTGCCACGACTTTGTACACTCATTACAAGTTATATGCAGATTAAATGTATTGTTGGCATCAGTAGTTTCTCTAGTGTTTCCCCTAGACATCAATTACGAGTCCTAGTGAATTAGTGTGTTAACTTTCTTTTATTTAGGCTTGTCGCCATCTGTGTATAATCAGTTGAACGAATCCGGGAGCGTTCGCCATCTATCTGGCTGATAGATTGGTGTCCGTTACATGTATTTGTTACAAATGGAAGTAATTTGTTTACTTTTTTCAAACAAAATTGGAATTTTTGTAAAGGGTTATACATGTATTTTGATTTTGTTCTTTTCACGATAAGTCAATGAAAAATTAAAATTGAATTTTTAAAATTATCAATATTGAGTTTTATAATCATCAATTTTGATTGTTTTACAAAAGTAAGCACTTTAAGAATATTACAATTTGACAATCAAGTCGCTTTTTACAATATGCAAGTGTTCCACGCGTCTATCCCATATATATATATATTATATATATATATATATATATATATATATATATATATATATATATATATATATATATATATATTAACCAGATAACTACACACAATCTTTATTTTGTGAGGATGAACTTGTTTTGTATTTATTTAGTTGAATACAACACAAAGCTTATCTCTATGTGATTAAAAATAACGAAGTTTATTCCTCTACACAACTCAAATATTAAATATAAAAATTAGAAAACATCGGTAAATAGCGCTAAAAATTGTTAGATATTCTCCCTAAAAATTAGTAGCTTTATTTTAACTGACTAGTTCTAAGTTGTGTAATCAATTACTACTCGACTACGCCACACGATTTCCTCTGACAACTGAAGACTTGCTCTAAAAGTTTCTAGATTTGATTCTGCCTAAAACGAAATGTTTTCTTTACGTGAATCTGATCCTGATTTATCTCATATGAAAATCTTTCTGGTTGAGTCTTTCAGGTTTGACCAATGGTTTTCAATCCCGCTGACTTTATTTTACTATTTGTACGATTGCGTCATCAAAACACCATATGAATGTCTCTTGCTACGTGTTGTGAGTTGTTCTGTTAAGGTTCGTGAATGTCTTCTTCTTCTTTCTTAAATGAAATGTTTGAGGGTATTTCCTACAACTCAATTGTTTTATACATTTGTCATTTTTTGTTTTGATTCAGCAACGTGTGTCAGGTGACGTAAATTTCACCAGAAACTGGAGCGACTACAAAACTGGTTTTGGATTTTTGGCTGGAGATTATTGGCTGGGAAATGACTGGATCTCAAACCTCACACAAAACGTAGGCTATATTTAATCTTCAAATTTGAAGCAATAGCTCCAAAAAATTGCTAAAAAATGTATTGCTGTCCTATTCTTTTATCAATTACTTTTATTTTGATGTGGATGTCCACCGATAACATTATTATGATGGTTGGTCTTGGAAGGCGCATTAGTCATTCTGATATAAGTGATAAAACTAGTCAAACTCAACAAAATATAACGTTAATATAGTATATAAATATAAATTTGTATTTAAAAAACGTATATCACTAACACCATATACCAACACATTTTCAATCAACTTTAATAATCTACATACGTCTAGAAACCAGGTATCCACCCTTATTCAAGTGAACAAAAAAACATCCTCTCTTTACAAACACAATGTTTTAACACGTTCACAACCATTATCGGCCTCTCACCAGCGGTTGATAAAGAATGTAATTAACCAGGAGCTTAGAAAGCGGGAGTTACTTCCTCTAAACTTTCTCGTATGTTCTAATGTAACAGTAAGGATGGTGGCACTTTCAGTACACTCGGGCTATAGCAATGATTTTATTAATTTTTTAATGCTTTAATTTTTACTTTTTCGTATAAGAAGTGTACAGGCTGCATTGTAATTATGCAAAAAAATTAAAACAGAAATTTGATGAATCTCGACGATGTACACCTCACTGGAGTGTAAAAAACTGGGACTATCTCATTGTGTTTGTCTGTCTGCCTGTTTGTGTGTATGTCTGTGAACACGATAATTTAAGTACCGTTTCAGTTCACCAAAATTAAACGGTTTGCAAGTTCTTGGCTTTTAAGAAACCAGAAGTAGAGTAAGTACCACTTCATGTTACATGAAAATGCTCCAACATTGATACGGGGCTTTACATTTGATATTTGAATTAGCAGCTACTTTGATGCAAAATAAAGTTGTAGGGCGAATAATCAAGAGAGGTTCAAATTTGGTGGCCAGTTGAATATCTTGTGTGCTATATAACAAAGGAGAGGATAATTAAAAACCTCCACACTAGTGAAACGATAGAAAATAATTCCTAAGAGAAACAAATTTATTCCATAAAATTAGCAGGATTTGCAACAACACTGTCATCTAGCATACGCAGATAATATCGCCCTACAAGGGCAAAGTGATAATGATATCAACATAATTTACTAAACAAGAAGTAGCATCTCTACATGCAGCAATGGGATTATACAACTAAAACGTAAAATACGCGGTAATGTCAAGAGAATGAAACATTTTAAAAGAAGTTTATTTATATATAGCAATGTGTGTAAAATGAAAATAAGAATATTTTGTGACAACAAACCATGTTTTTCATGATAAAATAATAATAATAGTAATGATGATATTTGATTAAGGACGGGTGGGGAAATGTTATATCATAGATCTTGTTGTATACTTGTTCATGTTTAAAAAAAAAACATTAGCAAGCACATTGAAACATTCACTAGCTGGTATGACTGCATTCAATTGTTTCTTTACTGAACTGTATTGTTTAATCAATTAAACTTAAAACTGTTAAAATTCATTTCAGTGTTGTCATAATTAATTAATTTATTTACAGGGCTTCAGTGAGCTGAGGTTTGACATGAAATATAAAGGTAAATCCTATTACGCCGTGTACAGTAAAGTGATGGTGGGAAATGAAGCAGATTTGTATAGGATAAAATTTACATACAAGACAGGCAACGCTACAGACAACTTTAGTTATCACAATGGAATGGCTTTTTCTACTCTAGATAGGGATAATGATATAGATTCAACTCGTCATTGTGTTGATAGTTTTAAAGGCGGCTGGTGGTATAGCGATTGTCATCAAGTGAACGTAAACGGTGTATGGGCTAGTAAAGATAATAGTGAAGGCATTAACTGGTACGGTATTACAGACTTTACAGATTCTCTAGAGCACGTGGAGATGAAACTACGACGGCCGTGATTATAAAAAAAAATAATAACACGAAAACAGAACCTTGTGTTAACACCGACTGGTTCATGCTAAATTTACAATATTTCGCCGACTTTACAAACACTGCTTTACATGTATGTAGATGAAAATTTTTAAACAATAAAAACTATTGCTCAGAGCTTAAGTTGAAATCAAATAAATAACAAAACCGCTTCCCCAAACTTATGACAGACTGTCAACTGCTGAGTGAAATTCTCTGTTGACTAGATGTTTGTTTCTGCAGACATCTGTTAGATAAAATAGTGAATAAAATTTCAAAATGTAAATATGCCTACAGTTGTTCTACTTTTATTTGTAAACTATTTTATTGTATCAGTTTTACGTGCATGTTTTGGAAAGGGGAGTAACTATATTATTCAAGTTGAGTAAAATTCTGATATCGTACACATATATTGCAAATACTGTCAAGACTAACAGTATTACAGTTACAATAGGATTATTTTTAAAAAAACAGAAAATGTAAAGTTTATAAATGAATGAAACAGTTGTTAACAATAAAATAATGATTTTTACCCGGGGGGGGGGGGGGTTGTCGGTAGACTTTCTATATTACTTCCATATCTTTCGGGGGGGGGGGGGCGGTAGACTTTCTTCGATTGGGGCGGAGCCGCCTTTCTCCCCCCCCCCCCCCCCCCCGAAGAGATGTCTGGAAAAACTGACAAAGACATACACAAAGACATACAGACACACACACACACATACAGATGGGATTTTAAAAAAAATCAATTTTGAAAAGATTTAAAATTGAATCCGATTTCTTGCATGCTTACAATATTTTCTCTCTACTCTGTATACAATAACATAATTATATATTCACTTACTTTTTTTAAAACTATAGTTAATAATCTTTTTAACGTAATGACCGAATTGCACGCTATTTACCAGCCATACATTTCGCGATGATTCTCTTTAAATGATTAATTACTTTCGTAAAAATGAGAGTTAAGCGCCGTGTTCTGTCATAGCGGAACGAAAAATTATTCTGGTTGAAACCTTACAACAATGCTAACAACCAAATTCGGTGACATTAAAAAACTGAATTAATTTAAATACATTTTATATTTTATATTTAAAACAGTCAGTGATTTTCTCAAGTTTATCTTACACTTGATGTCATTTAAACTTCTTATCATCTGTATTTATCTTATACACCTCAGTAATAAAATATTTGTACGGCACAAAATATAGCTGGTATTTTGCACTGTTAATTTTCATTGCACTATAATTATGTTAGTTATTCTACAAGATCCCGAATGAAAGAAATGTTTTTAAAGCTTTTATATTTGATCTATGGTCGGAGTGGTGGGCGAATGAACGAGTAGCTTCTAACTAGAAAATTCAGAGTTCTTACCCTCGAGCTCAGAAATCAAATAGGGTGGAGCCCCTTTTAGGCGATAGTTTCACCAGCTCTGGTTTCCTTCTACAGCTCCTGTGATACCGTGGCAGTAGCGTAGCGAGGGGGGGGGGGGGGGGCGGGGGGGGGACATATGTCCCCGGGCGCCGACCTTAGGGGGCGCCAAAATGGGTTGGAAAAACAAATTTAAAGGTTGAGAGGGGTGCAAATCGAAAGTTTGAGGGGGGTGCAAATCGAAATCTCGAGGGGGGGGGTGCAAATCGAAAAGTTTGTCCCCGGGCGCCGGGAAGGGTCGCTACGCCTCTGTACCATGGTATTCAAGTTGGACAAGTAACGTCCTGTCCCTTGGGTCAAACAACAGTTTAGATAGGGGGCTTATACATGGCAACATCTGGCTCTTCTGAACATAGGGCTGCCCAGACGATGTGAGTGGATTTGCCAGTGCACAATATCTCAATGGTCTTTTGGAATTACAGGCCGTATATTCGATCTCATCTGAAATGTATTTTAAAGTTTTAATTTATTTTCTTTGAAGCTGTATGTTTGCAATTCATAAGCCATATTTTTTTTCTTTTTGGTAATTCTCGAAGAAAAAGAAAATTTTGCGCTCGTTACACGTTGAGACTTGCCGAATGCCGATGAACGGGACAGATAAAGTAGAGTAACATGGGTAAATCAAGGTATAGTGTGGTCATTTCAACTTATGCCAACTTTACTTTCATGGACACTATCGTACTACCATGCTGCCCCATTGTAGTACTATTAACCCATTGATATTTCTCGATACTTGCAATAATGTTAAGTTTTATCTATTTTTTTATTTCCCATGTCCTAAAACAGCAGGTTGGCCATGTATTAAAATAGTAGGTTGGCCATGTCCTAAAACAGCAGGTTGGCCATGTACTGAAACAGTAGGTTGGCCATGTCCTAAAACAGCAGGTTGGTCATGTTCTAAAATAGCAGGTTGGCCATGTTTTAAAACAGCAGGTTGGCAATGTCCTAAAACAGCAGGCTGGTTATATCCTAAAATAATACATCTCGTTGATCAACCAACGAGTCCATCAAGTGTTCTGGTACTCGACTAGTGTCTAAAAATGTCACAGAAAACTTCTTGAAGCGATAGCGTAACAATTACTTATTACACATGGCATCGAGAAGGGATTTAAGAGTTCCTCATGTACAGTTCACCGATCTAGTCTAATACTCATGCTCTAAAGTGGCATCATGTGGTAGAACTTACATGTATTCTGATGTGACACAAACAGCAACGTGAATAAATAGTTCCATTTTGTTTTCCTATAGTGGCTAAATCACGTCAACATTTTCATGATTATAACTGAAAAAAAAGATACCAATCAGCCTAATCTTCCAACAATAATATTCTTTTAATATTGATGATAAATAAACTTTAAACATTTTCTCGTCTGGATGTGAATCCTATTTAATATAATATTTTTTTGCCCTTAACATTCAGCTCTCTTCCAGCACGGACTTGACTTTTCCTAACTTCATCTTGGCCTGTCTCATTTCTTCAAAAATCAACAAAACTCATAACGAAAAGAAAAATATTTTTAATACCCGCAATGTGTTTGGAGGTAAATAATTCTTTTTACTGTATGGGAAATATAAAAAAAAATGCACCCCAGGTTTAAAAAATGTCTTTGAAAAAAACTACTGTAAACAACAACCACAAGCTCAGAAGTGCTTAATGTAGAATACTTTGCACCAGTAAGTTATTTTCATCTAACGATGTAAACAGGTTTGAAGTTTGTATTATAACCCGCAAGTTTTGAACCCTCATTTTCTACAAAATGTTTTTTTTTTGCCTTGGCTAAATCAATTTACGTTTTAAAGTTCTTTTCTACGTTTTTTGTTTCCCCTTTTATCTCGACGAGAGCTGTTTCAACGCACTTATGTCACATAAATCTCCAACTACATGCAGAATTTTATTTTTTAAACTAGTATTTTACATTTTTTGTGTAAGCGAAACATTTGAGTTTTGGCAAAGAACGGAGTGGTAAAAAAATGTTAAAAAGTCTATGTGAAGAAAATTATACATCTAAAAGTGTACCAGTGTTTGGCTCTTTGCAGGGTAAATATTTTAGGAAAGAATTTGGAAGTTAAAAATAAATCCAATTTACCCCTTTTAGCTTATTGACGTCGGAAAGATAGTGTTGAAAAAATAAAGAAGAAAACAAAATGACTATAAAACCAGCCCACGTTTTCGAATCGTTAGTTGAAATTGCAGTCGTCAAAGTGAAGTTGGCTTTTAAAAAATATTGTGTTTATTTATTTATCTAGAATAATTGGACATTGCTACCACAATGATTTTCCCTGTGCTGTACATGTTCATCGCTGTGAATATTATTTCTAGTACAGGTAAGATTCGATTGCTATTTTTTTTCAATAACAGTAATAAAGGTAATTATCAATTACATTCATGAGAACACAAGATTCAAATATCTGAAAACAAACACCTCTGAATCTAGAAAAAAAAACATTTTTCTAAAATGTAAATCGGCATATTTACTTTGTGGCATACAAAGTATTGAGAACGTGCAAAAAATAAAAAATAAAATAAAAATTGACACTTTAGCATCTCACTAAGTCAGAAAAATACAGTTATTTTCTAATTTTGTCTGTTTGTCTGTGTATCTGATGTAAACACGATAACTTGAGTACCGCTTCAAATTTGTTAACAAATTTCATATCTAAGAATTTTATCATATTTGTAGTTTTGGATCAAAGTTTGAGCGTTTTCCGGAACCGAATGTTGTACTTACTACGCTTCAGATTTCTTATGTATCCTTCAAATTGTGCACGTTTTAAAAGAAAACGGATGGAGTACTTTACTCTCTTTTCATGTAAACACTATAACTTGAGTACTGTTTCGGTTAGGTAGATGAATATACATATATGAGTATAAAATCCTACATTTGAATCTCTAACAATTTTTGAGTAAACTCCAATGACCGGAAGTGTCACTTTCGTCTATTTCTTTTTAAAAAATAACGATAACTTGATTACCCTTTTCAGTTTATTGACCAAATTGAAAAAGTAGATAAACGATCCTTTTGTCTTGATGCTATAAAATCTTGAATGATTTCAGGTGAACAGAAGTATTTTTTCACGCTATTTCCTTACCGATATATCGAAAATCTTTAACAAAAGTCGATAATCGATGACACAACATCTTGAATATGGCTGAATTTAAGTATAATCACCTTTAAAAGAGTTAAGCTGTGTTTCCTCTATAAAAACTCAAATTCTTGGCTCTATTCTACACGCGTAATTTGTATTTATTTTCGAGCGCAATTTTTTCTATTCAATTCCATTCTGTGTTCAAAATGTAATTTACAAGAAAGTTTAGGGGAAATCACCACGCCCGGTTTATTAATTCGCATAGTTGTTAGTACCTTTTGAATATACTTATTGTTGCGATGTAGCACTTAAATATTAACGCATCTAATTTTAAATTTGATTTTAAATTTTCGGGATGCTCCATTTCATATGGGTAAGCCTCCATTTAGCATACTAATGTAATGACATTTATAAATTTTCCCCGCCTTAGTAGTGCTTGTATGCTTAGGCTTGTGGCTCCATCCAGAGGAATAGGCGCAAGTAAAATATAGCCAATCATACCGATCCTGAGGCTCAGTATCTATTTGTCCCTAGTTACAGCATATCTTTTTGGCTTTTGTCTCCAATTCCCATCTCCGGGAATTTCTGGGATGAACGTTTTTTTTTTTTATTTTGCAATGTCATTTCTATAAAAAAAGACCTTTCTGGTGATGTTGGATGCTGGTTTCCTCATAGTGTGGTCGATCCATCGCTATCTGTTCTTTTCGTTTTATTCTTCGACCATCCTTTGGGTGGACTGCCTGCATAGATTTTTATTGCTGACACCTAAGACCAATGTATTAATAATATAATTTTCAGGCTTGCAGAAAGTTTTTTATTTTCATGTGTTAGTGATAAGTTCTACGAGTATGTGCTCCATATATAAATACAGACTTGACCTTTATGTTAAACACTGGACGGTTGGTCTTGACAGCCAGTTGTCACAAAGTCCAGACTTTAACAACTGTCTTAAAGCTTCTTTTCCTCAACACCAATCAGCTACATGCTATATATTTTGTCTTAAATTTTGCTTTAAAATACTTAAAATATCAATCATTATCATCACACAAATCCTATAGTTTTTCTTGGAAGGTTTAAATACCAAACATAGCCAACATCCTTATTGATGTTTTTTTTTTCAGGTGTAAAGATCGATATGAACAGAAAATATTTTTACCACGGCAAGGATTTATTTTGTGCACAACTCCAGTGTACAGAAAACATAAGAGAAGACACTCAGATATCAGCTCTTGTCAACATGTCAGTCTATAGGATCAGTATTCCAGAGGGGAAGATTTTGGTGGCGTCTATTTCAGAATCAGATTCAAAGTTTCAAGATTATAAAAGAGCTGGAACAAGAGTAGAGGGGAAAATATCGAAAACGTTTTCTGAATTGGATATTTTTTTATCAAATAGTTCAGACTGCAATGGTTGCATTTTCCTATGTGAAATACATTATGTCAATACAACAGGATATATTGATAGAATTGGAAAACAGACAGAGAGTTTACAAAGAAAGTCACGTGAATCTTTTATAATAATGAACTTGAAAGCTGAAACATCTAACTATGTTAAATCTGTTGACACAATGGCCGATTTTCTCAAATCGTTTGAAGACCCAGATAGACTGAAAGGTGCAGACATGACATTGTCATTACATATGTCACATTCTGGCGGCGATAAGTTCAGCACAGACAAAAGTTTTGGTCCAACAGAGACAGAGTTAAATAACAGTTATAAAAAGATAAGTTTTTCTACAGTTGAGGACATGATGGATGATAAGATAAAGAAAACATTACAGATTATGGAAAATAAATTAAATTCTAACACAGAGTTTAGAGAAAATAATTTGTCTGTTTTAAACGAATCAATCCAAACAAAGTTAGCCAACACACAGAGCCAAATAGATCAACTCAGTATTAGATTAAATGAGATGGAAACGAATAGTAAAAAAATTGCCACACAAGGGAACATTAATTCAACTTTAAATTTGGTAGCCGGTCTCAAAGAAGTTATTATACAAGACAAAAACATGTTTCTTTTCAAATTATTACAACAGGTAACGATTCGTATTTTTTTCTTCTTTTACCGTAATCACGTAAGTTTTCATTTGTTTTTTTTAACTGAACCATTCTTTAAAATTATTATTACTTAAACAATTTTACTTTGTCTTCTTATCGTTACCGTAACATGCATATCCGCTAAAAGCTGACGAATGTATTCTAGCTACATATTTTAAATATCGTATATACATTGTTATATGCTACACAATACAATAATTAAATGAAAGAAACATACTTAATAAAAAATAACATGACTTAATGTTTAAATAATAATTTATAATGATTTAATTGTCAGTGTTTCAAAAACGAGAACTCATGTCTACTACAATACATGAGTGTTGAACTAATCGAAAGCAAACTAGCTTTGTGTGATACCAAAACAGATGGTGGAGGATGGATTGTCATTCAGGTAATGTTTTTTGTTATAGATTTTAGTTTACATTTCAGCAGATTATTTTATTTAAACAAAATGTAAACATGTTTTAAACTTTTAACCCGCCAGACCGTTAAATTTATCTGCGATACTGTTAATTAAATGCTAAACTAATTAAAGAGGGAGTGATCTCCCCTAAACGTTCTCAAATATTCATATATAACACTACGGGGAATGGCTACTAAGGATATAGACATAATTTTTAAATACATTTTTAATTACTTAAGGTATTTAAAAGGGATTAAAATATTGTAGAAAAAAGAATTGCGCACCAAGTGAACGGCAAAAAAATATGTGTATAATAGTGTGGAAAATTAGTAGTTTATAAATTCATACGAAAAATAAGTTTTACTTCCGATTATCGGAAATAGCTGAAGTGTTGATACAGAACTACAAATTCGATATAGCCTAATACTAATATATGCGATTTCATCAACTTAGCTATATGGGTACTCACGTTATTGTGTTCACAGACACACATATACATACATACATACACATACACATAGACATACGGACGGAATTTCAAAACCCAGGTGAAAATTGTATGTGATTTTTGGGGACGATTACAATACTTCCTCTATACTCTGTATATGAGAAAGTAAAAAGTTCGTAACTAGTACTGTTTGCCAAGCGGTAAATTCCTGCGCCAAAAAAATAATTATTTTGTTTTGTTTATCTTTTGCAATTTACGATGAAATGACGATTTGAAAAAATTCAATATGTAGGTTTCTACACATCTCCACACCTACCCATGTCTGAAAGTAGGTTTTACTTGCTAGGTGGACTAGCGTACTAAGTAAAATTATAGACATACATATTTATATCATAAATATTCAGTAAAATAATAAAATTTACTTTGTTGTCATATTCGTATTTTTAATTTTTTAATGAGAGATTGGTGTGTGTTCATTTAACTCAGAAGCTCATGATAATATGGATTTTAAGGGTTTAGCTTAAGGAAAAATGACATTCTATTCAAGATGTATGTCCTTTAATTTGAAAACATTTTAAGTTAATTTGCAAATGCAAGCTTATAGATTAGTCAAGCTTTAAACAGCTATCGTAAATATAGAAATTATTTAATAATAATTTTATAGTCTTTTATTAAAATATACGTTAATATTGGTATGCGTTTAAAAATAATTTAACTGTGAAATTCAATGCGCAATGTATTAGGTAATTCAGCTTATATTGTAGATATAGTTCAAGGTTTTATTAAATAGATTTTTGCATTTGGAAAATACGTAAGTCTCTTCTCTTATGGTTCATTACTTATCGTATTTTTCTCAAATTATAATCATCTAGAGGCGTGTTAAAGGTGACGTGAGTTTTATCAGAAACTGGAGCGACTACAAAAAAGGTTTTGGGACATTGAATGGAGATTACTGGCTTGGAAATGACTGGATTTCAAATCTTACAATAAACGTAAGTTCGATGCTAAATAAAATTATAAATGAGTTTCACGATTTCACTCAACTTGACATACATACAAATACATAATATGTTCAGCTCTATTCTCATCGGTAAACTTTCTTTATATGTCTTTGTTTTTCTGAAAACGGTCAAGGCTTTGTAACATTACAAACAAAAGTTCTTTCAAAATATTTTTATGTTATTGATATTTAAAGATGTAAATCATACTTAATTTCCGATGACCGTTAAAGGATATACTAACCATTAATTACTCGTTATTATTTTTTCCTGTTTAAAAGAAAATCAAATATTTGCACAATAATTAAAAAAAAAACAACTTACACTTGTTGTTTTTTTGACGACTAACTATAATACTCTAAGCTTTATATTGTAAAAATTATAATTTTTAAAACATAATTACAACATATTTATTTACAGGGCTACAGTGATCTGAGATTTGACATGAAATATAAAGGTAAATAATACTACGCAGTGTACAGTAATGTGACGGTTGAAAGTGAAGCAGCTTTGTATAGGATAAAGTTTACATTCAAGACAGGCAACGCTACAGATAACTTTAGTTATCACAATGGAACTGCTTTTACCACTTTAGATAAAGACAATGATGGATGGTCTGGTAACTGTGCTGTGAGTAATAAAGGCGGCTGGTGGTATAACGACGGATGTCATCGGGTGAACGTTAACGGTGTATGGGCGAGTAAAGATCATGGTGAAGGCATTAACTGGGGCGGTATAACAGGCTATAGAGATTCTATGGAGCTCGTGGAGATGAAGCTACGAAGTCCATGATTATAAAACACTAACGCAAAAATAAAACATTGTAATAAATTTCCTGATGCATGACAATATTTTCAATATTTCGCCAATATTGTACATATAGCTTTTCATTTATGTAGATTTGCATTTTTATTTATTGAAGGCTATTGCCTATGTTTAAGGTCAACTTAACAAAATCGCTTTTCCCGAATTATTAATAACGCTCTGTCCACTGCTGAATGAAATTCTTTTGACTAGATGTTTGTTTCTATAGAGATCCGTTGTGCATCATATCAAAGCATGTTTGATGCAATTGTAAATAAATTAATTTTGAAATGTAAACATACCTACAGTTATTCTTCTTTTATTTGTAGGCTGTTTTGTTTTTTACTTTCTCGTATATACACATTATAGAGAAAGTCTTGTAATCGTGCAAAAAAAAAATCGAGATTTTTGCAAATCTCGACGTTTTATACCTCACTGAGTCGGAAAAACTTAGTATTGCAATCTTGTCCGTATGTCTGTGCGTGTGTGTATGTGTGTGTGTAAACACGATAACTTGAGTACTGTTACAGCTAGGTTAATGAAATTTAATATATACGTATTTTATCAAAATCATAGATCCGTATAAACTTTTGAGCGATTTCCGATAATCGGAAGTAGTACTTTTTCTACTTTGAATTTTTCAAAAGCCTATAACTTGAGTACTATTTCAAATATGTAAATCAAATTTCACACGTAAATAAAAGATCTAATTCTCTACCTTCTTTCAAATTTTGAGTAATTTACGCTATTTCTGATTTCTCAAAAGCTAATGTAAATTTATAAAGAACTAATAATATTTCGCACTATTATGCACATTTTATTTGGCGTTCACTTGGTGTGCAATTATTTTCCACGAGATTTTATTCTATTTTTAAAAAGTTGAAGTATTTAAAATGGATTAAAATCATGTCTATAGAGTTACCACCCCCTAATGTTTTATATAAGAATATTCGAAAATTTTTAATGGAGATCACTCCCGGTTTATTACTTAAATAATTAGTAAAGGGGAGTTCGAAAATCATACACGGTGATCAAATTATGTACTCGTGCACATACTGTAATAACTAAAAAATAAATTAAGTAACGATAAGATTGTTTATTAGAAATCAGAAAATAAGAGATTTGTAATTAAATAGTTGTTAGATATACAATTTTGAATTTGTTTATAGAAATGAACGAGAACAAAAACGACCAAAGAGAGGATCAATTATTTATACCACAGGTTCTCAAACGTTTTCGGATGGCAATCATCCTTTAAAAAAAACAGCGACGGCGATACAATTAAATAAACATTGTTATATTATCTTACAAAAGAGTATGAGCTGAGATGTCAAATTGTAATTGGGATACGGAAATATTGAAGCTTATGATAAAACCTCTTTTTTTTTTCGAGAAAAAAAATTCATTCAGGCGGAAAGTTCTTACAATATGATAATATAAATTTATAATTATCATTTTCTGAAGGTTTTTGAATAATCGGAAATAGAGAAAAATACCGATCCAAGTCATCGGGGAAAAAAAAAACATTAAGTTATCTAAATTTAAGATATGGTACTTTATATGAGTTGCGTCGGTAATTAATAAGTTTAGCGTAATTCGCCCGGTACTAGTAATGTAGCGGTAACTTAAATAATTAATATGGCTTAAATATGAATATATTTTTGCATACTGTGGTAAAATACTAAAGATAATTCAATATAAAATCACATTTAAGACCTAAATCAATACAACGGTATGAAATTAACTTTGGACAACAATGTTAAGACACTAAGTTTGCTATTAACACAGCTGCCATCCTAAGAAAGTACTTGTTAAAGTTATTTCTACTTGTATCAAAATAAATGTATTGCTTTATTAAAAATTTAATACGATTGTCTAGCTTTTTTTTTAAAGCGTGCGGTGTTTTTTTAAATTCTACTTTTTAAAAAATAAATTGACTGACAATAAACATCACCAGTTCTAGAATTATTATGAGATGCAACGGTCTACTGACTTAAAGTCGAATTCGAACAGACAGGTTAGCAACCAGCTCTCTACCGTTAGGCCACTCCGTCCCTCACGCTAGGAGGTGGACGGGCTGTTCAAGACAATACAGCGTTAGTAGACTAACAGGGACGTGTTTCATGAGGTGAGGGAGCCCACGGGATATCTGTAGACTTAGACTTGAATTGACCGTTTGGGAGAAATAGGGTAGTTACATTTAGGACTTCGTATTTAGTGTTCTCCTTATAGTGTTAGATGTGTAGAGGGGGTGGAAAAAGGCGTTGTACCTGAAATAGCAATATAAACAGAAACTGATATTTTAACGTCAAGGGTTTTCTGTACATTTGTCTACCATTGGCGTTGAAATATAACTATCTATTTATATTGCTATAATGTTAGATGTTGTAGCGGTATTTATGATAGTTTTTGTATTTTTTATCGTTTCGTTTACGTGTAGAAAAAGTTGCTAATTGTGACAGTTCATTACTTCATTACATCTTGTTCTTGTTTACGAATTCCCAAACTTGTTCGAAATTACATGGAAAGGGGACGTAACAATATATGATATATATTTTTTAAATTTTATTTTTTATATCCCTGTAATGAGGGAAGCGACTCAATGAAATGTGTATATAAAGAAAATATAATTTTGTGTTTAAATGTGTTTATGCTATTCACCCGTCTATTATCAACAATACACTCAGGTATCCGCCATATTTTAATTCAAGGGAAACTGCTTAAATCTACAACAAAGACACCAAATTGGATGACACAGCTACCGACAGCCATGGTGGAAATGATGCGATTGCGAGGTTACCAATACGAGATATTAAAAAAAACGTTAGCATTTTATTTAGAGATTATTTATTTAGTCGTGTGACTGATCGATGGAGTTGGGGCATTAAAATAGATAATTGATAAGTGATATTGTAGTAAATAATCCGTTTGAGTGTAAAGCTATTACCGTAAACAACATAGGTTATGCACCTATTACGGCATAACCTATTATGGTGAACCCACCTATGGTCAAAGTCCAGCTGTGGTCAAAGAACTAATAGTTAAAGCCCCTTTCGTCAAAGTACCTATAGTCAAAGCCGTTTATACCCAACAGCTAGCTTTAGTGTCTTCAACTCAGGTTCATATTAAAACATGGATCTCCCCAAATGTTGTGTTAGTAATCAAAAATAGTCTTCTACATTTAAGAAGCATTGAAACAAAAAATCCCAATATTAAAGTGTGTCATGTATTAGGCCTACAGTATATATTGACTATTCTTGATAAACTGATTACTTTTAACCAGAACAAACGGATGTGTTGTCAATATCCATCGCGATTCCTAAGCTTTTAAGGGGCGTAACACTTATAACGAAAAAAAATTTCTACACTTTATTGGTTGCCTCCCTTGTGTATTTATATTTTTTTTTAATGGAACCGAATTTCAAATAATAAAAATGTCTATTTTACTACTTAGAAAATAGTCAACTGATCAATTATTTGACAAACATTTAAGAATCTGTTTTGTTTTAGGCAAAATTTTTATAAGTAAAATAAAATTTCCATAGTCTACCACCATTCCATATTTTCTTTTGAGGCACCATTTAGGTGTATAATTAGTAGAATAGAATAGGTTACTGGTGTTAAAAGATAAACAGAAATTGATGCTAACGGATCTTATACGTCTTCTACTTAAAGACTCCTTAAAATAAAAGTTAATTGATTGCAAAAGCTAATCAGACACAACTGTGTCGATGAAAGTAATATATTAATAAAGTGTAGTACAATGGGATCTATTAATAAACAAGTTGTAGAAAAATGGCTTATAGTAGGTGATGAAAAGCATTATATAATTTATTAGGGTTTAGTTAACAATAATAATTATTGTGTAATTAATCATCATAGTGTCCTACCTACAGGATATATATAATTCAACCGGTAGGTGGGTCATCGCCACTTCACTACGGGGAATAAATTGCATCAAATAATATTTCTTCTGGTATGTGAACTAAGTCTTAAGCAGGATGAGCACTCAATGAAATTGCAGGAGCTAGTAACAGCAATCAGCACCAATGCTAATAACCAAGTCTGATGACCATTTGTCTTGCAAGGGTTTTCTAGAAGACAAGTAAACTTAATGAGCAGGTCTAATGGCTACGGGTCAACTCAACGGCCGCAGTTTAGGGCCTGTAAATAAATTAGGTCCTATAAGCTTCTAAAAACTACGAGAGGAGGATAAATGCGCTTTTAATAGAATTAACACATACTTTGTAATAATGATATAATATTTACATGAATTACAAAATTGTTGCAGTAAATAAAAATGACTTACATCAAATATAAAACCAAGAGCACGTAGAAGTAGGTCAGCTGTAAGAGCAGACTATATGTGCATTTTTAGATGTAACAAATACTTGGAAATATTGATATATTATGAATTACATGAGTTACAATGTTACAGTAACTAAACATGAAATGAGAAAAGTACAAAACCAAGAGCACGAGGGAGTAGGAGCGACGGCCCTAAACTCCACGTGGGAAAACCAGTAAGAAGAGAGAATATTTTGGTTGCATTACCTTTCATGCATTAATATTGCGGTGTGTCATGTGAACAATCTAGGAACTAGAGCATGGGTTCCCAAACTGGTGGTTTTCTGGGGGGTCGAAGGGGGAGTCGCCAACTGGTAGACTAAACCCTAGCATTAAAATAAACATAAATATTTAGAAAAATATCTAAAATTCGGCATTGAGAATAAATAATGCGAACTGTGCAAAGTTGTTCTCAGTCATTAGTCTGTGAAAACTTCAAAACTAAAGTGTCATTTTGAGACGAGTCATTCGGAATACGTCAAAAAGATATGGAGTTCTTTTTGTAGTTGCAAACGTCTGAGACTTAATTGAACAGGAAGATTTCACCAAGAAAACGCAGCATTAGTGCAAGCATCATATGAAGTCGCATTAGGAAATGCCAAGCAAAAAACCTCACACAATAGGAGAAAATCTCATCAAACCCTGCATACTGAAGATGATGAAATTAATTCTTCGGGATTCCAGTGCAGTAAAGATGCAACGAATATCTGTCTAATAATACCATTCAACGGCTTGTAGTAAACATGTCTGTCGATGTTAAAAAATTGAATGGGATAAACCTTTCCCAATTGTTTGAATTTCAATTTAATGAATCAACAGACGTGAGTTCGTGTTTGCAGTTGCTTGACTTTGTGAAATATGTTCATTCAGATAATAGCAAAGAAGAGTCGCTATTTTGTGAAGTTATGGCGAAAATAAATATGTTTCTTGAATGGGAAAACTTCTGTGGGGTTTACACGGATGTTGCGCAATTTATGTTGAGTCAAAATGTAGCTCCCTAACCAAAGGGATCTACTGCATGATTTACCGGTATGCCCTCGCCAGCAAGACTCTTCCGACTCCATTGCTAATAAAAGACATACATTATATTAAATCTGGAGCCTCTGTTTAAAGAGCTTTTCTGTACTACAGTCAAAATGAAATATTTATCGTGTTTTTAATTGAACGATGAAATCAAGTTGTTTTTGGAAGTGCAAGGAAAACATTATCTTTTGATATACTTTAGCGACAAAGCGTGGTTGGAGAGGGTATCTTACTTAGCAGATGTATTCAAACAACAACATTTGAACAAATAGTATCTCTTTTCATGATAATCTCGGGGCATTTTTATCAAAGCTGCACAAATGCCGAAGAAAAATAAATCTTGGGAATATTGCCATGTTTTAGAAACTCTGCAGTATGGTAGATGACTCTGCTTGATAGATATAAAGAATTTAAAAGATGACTTCATCTTGAATCTCTTGAAAACGAACTGCGGCGTAATTTCCCTGAGCTGAAAGAAGAATTATCTGCATGGACACGTTGTCTATTCTCTGCTTCCCTTGATGTTGCCAACATTTACGATGAATTACAAGATAAATTATTGGGTTTGTGGAATGATTCCGCGTCACGTAAAGTATTTAATGAAAACCTGCTCACACAATGTTGGTGTAGTATGCAGCATTCATATTCAAACGTGAAATTGATTGCCTTCGAGTTTTAGTTCATTTTTTGGGTCTAGATATCTTTGCGATAATTGAGTTTCAACATTTCTCCAATTGAAAACAAACCAAAGAAATAGATTAAATGTCGAGAATGACATAGGGTTGGCGAACTCTAGCGCGAATGTTGAGGCTAGTTAATAACATGTAATTTCACTTATCGTATTAAAACAGTTATCAAGAATAATTCATATGGAAAGTCTACAAGAAAATCTTATTTTAGTGTTTATTTAATTTCCTTATTCATTTCGACTTTTTATTTCTATGGAGATCGCGGGTCACTTATATTTTACTAGGCATACTGCCTAGCTTCGCTTAGGTTTTCAAAAACATTTGAGAATTTGAATGCTTAATTATTTAGAGATGGCTGAGGTCTGGAAAGCTTAAATTTAAACAGTAATGCTAATTTTAGAGAAAATGTTGTTGATGTTTATTGTTTAAGTCCGTTTTCAGAGAAAATAATGGAAAGTTCGAAATGTATGACTAAAATGGAATTAGAACGACAAAAGTTCCATGAACAGTATATCTCATAATTTATATTACATTGACTTTCAAAATTAATTAACTTATTTAATTATGATGCAAATCTCAATTAACAACTTAATTTTTTACTGAAACAAATGATATACTTCGTCATTTTCTGTTAATGTTGAAAATAGTAAACAATTGATTGAAAAATAATTATTTTTAAAAAGTTACCTCCCTTGAAAATTGAACGAATGAAGAATGTCTTTGTTTACTTTTTCACAAACAATTGTTTATAAGAAAATACGTCATCTGGACAAATCAAACGACCCTAAGGTTTTTTTCGACGGGAATAATGTTTTGTTGTTATCCTCCGAGGTTGGTCTACGACCTCACAAAATATTAGGGAGATCGTTAGTCAATTATATCTTATATAATAAGAATTTCACTCGCGGTCACTTTTTAGCCCTCGTCGAGTGCTTTGAGTCTGACCAACGGTTTTTCCATACGGCCTAGTCATCTATAGAGGTGCATGCAAAAAAAAAATGGCCAGATAAATAGAGGTTGAGTATCCTAAAATTTATGCTGAAATTACCCTGTTTTTTTCCATAAAATACAAAGATTATATAGGGAAATACGACTGGTCAGTTTTGACCCATTTCCAAATTTTTCCCGGACATGGCGAGTTTTTTCTGACACCCCTAGATGTTCTCCTACCACCTCACAAAATATCAAGGGGGGTGGGGGTCGTTCGGCAAGAATTTATTTCGTTATATAGCTCAAATAAGGAGATTTTCAATCACCGTCACGTTCTAGCCCTAGTCCAGGGCTTTGAGTCAAACCGACAGTTTTTCCTAAAGGACAAGCCATTTACCTAGGAGCATGCAAAAAATGAGCCAGATATACTGAGTGTAAGTACCCTAAAATCCGCGTTGAAATGACCCTCTGTTTTTCCCATAAATAAAAAAAAAATTATAAGCGAAATACAACTGGTCAGTTTTGATCCCCTTTACGAAGTTTTCCCGGACATTGCGAGTTTTTTGTGACAATTTAAGGCGTTCTCCTACCACTTCACAAAATTTCAAGGGGGGTCGTCG
The DNA here is from genome assembly GCF_028476545.2 of Physella acuta. Taxonomy (NCBI): domain Eukaryota; kingdom Metazoa; phylum Mollusca; class Gastropoda; family Physidae; genus Physella; species Physella acuta. The sequence goes on from NW_026732575.1 coordinate 185,270, forward strand.
GGCAAAAGTTTTTTTCGTAATAGAGCTTATATAAGGTGCCGGTCGGTCGAGGTCAGTTTTGACCCCTTTTCCTTGGACTTTTCGGCAAACCGTCACTTGCCCTCGTATTCTATCGCCCCAAGGCATCATCGTGCCAAATTTGACGCACTTTGCTTTATTTATATTGATAAAAGTGGGTCGCCACTCGAAAAAGTTTGGGAACCACTGCACTGGAGAATAACTCGGTTGGGGGGAGGGTGGAGAGGATACAAACGTATGTAGCTGGGAGATGGTAAACAAGATGGCGGCACATTTTTTAGAATGGAACGCAGTTTTATAACATTAACAAAAATCTATCCATATCATACGGAAAGGATTTTTTTAAAATACACCCCAAGATTTAAAATAGTCACAAAAAAATTTGATTTAATCAGCAAGCCCATGCTGAGATGTGCTTAAAATAGAATGTCTATCCCAGTCAGGTATTTTTATCAATGATGTAAGCAGGTTTAAAGATTACACGATGTTAATTTAAACCCCACGTTCCATAAAAATTGTTTTCCCCGTATTTGTTTGATAGATGTGAATAGCTGTTTTCCACTTTACCTGCTCTATTTTCGTCCCCGTTAATATCTGTTTTTCAGTTTACCTGCTCATTTTTTTTGCGACCGTTGATTTTGCAATCTCATTTATCACATTGTATCTAGTCTAGAGTATTTTCGTCGCATCATTTTTACATGGAATTTCTAACTCAATTTAGAAGCAGAATTTTTGCCTGCCAGTTTTGGCAAAGAACGGAGCGCTTTAAAAATTAAAAACTCTGGCGGGAATAGATAAATGTATCAAGGTGCACCTTGGCACTTGGCACGTTGCAGTCTTAATATTTTGGTAACAAAAGTTAAAAATAAATATGATTTACTCTATCTTAATTTGTGACGTCAGTTCGATAAAAATGCGAAAAAGGCTACCTGGATATTCCTATTTAAACCAGCTCGCATTTCAATTTCGTTAGTTGAGATTCAAGTCGTTGAAGTAAAGTTTTGGGTTTTTGTGATTTGTTAAATTTTAAAGCTATAAAGCATCAATAGCACAATGATGTTCGCTGTGCTGTACATGGTCATCTCAATAAATGTTATTTCAAGTACAGGTAATATTATTTAAGTCTTATTTTCGTAATAGTTTCAAATGATTGAGTCTAATAACTTTATTCTCTTTTAAAATCATTTTTTCAATTGTTGGTTTTATTTCCAATAATTTCAAAACAGTACGTATTATAAAAATATATCAAACTCAAACGCAGTTTAAAAAAATATTTTGTAGATTAACTTATATTGACTTTCTTGTGTTTATTTTTAATTAGCTGTAACGATACAACTTTTTAAAAATAAATGTAGCTTAAAGAATATATCTTAATAAAAACTATTTGCCTATGTGCAAACCATTTACAAAATTACTTTTATTATATGATTTTCTTTTAAATATCGTAAAAAATACGTTTTACAGCCCGGTGGCAGTTTTGACACAGTCATTTTTTGAGATGCTGCACTACTTAAATAGTTATCCTGCACGCCCCTTTTTAAATGAAAATACAAAATCTTTAGCACATGTAATGTTATGAAACCAGATACTAATAATTCTCCAAGAGCCTAATAATCTTCCCTGATATCAAAAATCGTCTCACCAGACACATTGATGCTTTACCCCATAAACTAATTCGAATTATTTTAAACTTTTTACTTAAAGAAATGGATAAGTGTTTTGTTTATTTTCAGGTCTAAAGATTAACATAAATAGTGAATATTTTTATCCATGGCAAGAATTTATTTTGTGCACAACTCCAGTGTACAGAAAACATAAGAGAAGACACTCAGATATCAGCTCTTGTCAACATGTCAGTCTATAGGATCAGTGAACGAGAGGGGAAGATTTTGGTGGCGTCTATTTCAGAATCAGATTCAAAGTTTCAAGATTATAAAAGTGCTGGAAAAAGAGTAGAAGGGAAAATATCGAAAACATTTTCTCAATTAGATATTTATTTATCGAATAGTTCAGACTGCAATGATAGCATTTTCCTATGTGAAGTACAGTATGTGAATACAACAGGATCCATTCATAGAATTGGGAAACAGACAGAGAGTTTACCAAGAAAATCGCGTGACACATTTCTAATGATGAACCTGAAAGCTAAAACTTCTGACTATGTTAAATCTGTTGACACAATGGCCGACTTTCTCAAATCGTTTGAAGACCCAGACAGACTGAAAGGTGCAGACATGACAATGTCATTACAGATGTCACATTCTGTTGACACTAAGTTCAACACAGACAAAAGTTTTGGTCAAACAGATGCAGAGTTAAATAACAGTTATAAACAGATCAGTTCTTCTTCACTTGATAATAAAATGTTGGATGATAAAATAAAGAATTTAACTCTTGATGTAAACAAAACTTTCCAGATGATGGAAAACAAACTCTTTTCAAAAATAGAGTTAAATAAAAATAGTGTTGCTGTTTTAAACGAATCAATGCAAACATCGTTAGCCAACACCCAGAACCAAACAGAACAAATCAATATCAGATTAAATGATATGGAAACAAATATAAAGAAAACTATCACACAAGAATATATCAATTCCACATTAAATTTGGTAGACGGTCTCAACAAATCTTTGCAAGGTTTTATTGACGAGTACAACGATGATCAATTCTTTTTAAAATTAACAATACAGGTAAGAAAAAACAACTGTACAGGACCCTTGAACGTTTTTGACAGTTTCGTTTGTGTCCATCCTTTCACTTTTAGAGCAAACAATTAATTTTATTTAAAGAAATGGCTATACTAGTTGAAATAAATTGTGCTTAGTCATCATTTACCTAAACTATTTTTATAAATAAATAAAGTTAAAATCAATAATTTTTATTGAAAGTTTAAAATATATGTTTATACTTAATTTCTATTTGATACATCAAAGCGATTTATTTTAAAAAAGTGAATTGCGGAAAATGAAAATAATGCAGTGAGAGTTTTTGTTAAATCTTTTGGCTATAAATCGCTAATTTTATTTCATTTGTTCTAGTGTATTAGGAGCAAAAACTCAAGTCTACCCAAACAAACAGTTGTTAAACTAAGTGAAAATAAACTGGCCTTGTGTGACACCAATACAGACGGTGGAGAATGGATTGTTATACAGGTACTGCATGCTTCTATTATTTAGTAATCCTTGACAACTTTAGCATTTTCGTTCGAGTTGTTTTCCGTGTTGATTAGCATTTTCAATATTATTTTCCCTAATCCAAAGTCGAATAACTATCAGGTCTTGTCATTTATTTTATGTTTTTAAATTTTATTTTTCATTATGAATAACATGTGGTGAAACATTTTTGGGTAGGTGTAAACTAATTGAATTGAGTCTAACTATCTTTCGTCAAAAGCTCAGTTTTCAAATATTTTAATAGAAAATGTACCATATCAACATGCGTAGATTTTTTAGGACTTCAGGCCTAAAGTATAAAATAGTAAACATACGATGCAAAAATTAGAAAAAAAAATATTAAAATAGATTAAGATTCGCTAAACTAACCTACACTCTTGCTCAAGTAGTTCTCTGAATAGATAAAGTAAAAAAAATTGGTGGCTGTCAACTAACACCCATCTCAGTTATCCGGGTAAAATAATTCTGAGTTTAATTACAAGACGTTTGTTAATGCGTCGAAGCAAGATTTAATAACGTGTCAATAACTATAGAGCCGTAAATATATTGATATATATATATATATATATATATATATATATATATATATATATATATATATATATATATATATATATATAAATGTTTCTCACTTAAAGACTATGGATAAGCCTGTATTGTATTTATTTAGTTGAATGCAACACAAAAAGCAATATCTTTTAAATTAAAAATAACAAAGTTTATCTCTCGACTCAATACAAATGTTAAAAATACAATTATGAAATACAACAAATAGTGATGCTTATGGTATGATACACTCCCTAAAAATTAGTAACTTTATTTCCACTGATGAGTTTTAAGTTGTGTTATTAATTACTAGTCAACTACCCAAAACGAATTGTCTTTGACAACTATAGACTGAAACTTTGCTCTACATTTTTTTGAACTTCATTCTGCCTGTAACGAAACATTTTCTTTACATGAATCTGATCCTGCTTTGTATTACATGAAAATCTTTCAAGTTAAGTTTTTCATATTTGACCTATCGTTTTCAATCCTTCAGACTTTATCTTAATGTATGTTCGATTGCGTCATCAAAATACCAATGAAAGTCGCATGGTACGTGTAGTGAGTTGTTCTGTAAAGGTTTGTATGAACGTTTTCTTGTTCAGTCTTAAATAAAATACTGGAGAGTATTTCCTATAATACAATGATGTATTAAAAGTCGCCACGTGACCCGTTGACTCAATTTCTAGCCTACTTTTCTTTCTTGATTTGCTTCCATAGCCTTTGTTGATCAAAGGACAAGCTACAAGGCCACAGCTTTTGATTTTTTAGTTTTCTCTCCTTTATGGTTTGCTGTTTCCAGATCTCAAGCCTTATTTACCCGGTTATTTGACCTCGGAGTTTTCGTCCATTGTACAGGAAAATATCATATTTAGTTTTTAATTTTCAAACGAAAATTAGATTAATTTTTTACATTAATCGTTTTTGTTTATTTTCAGAGACGTGTCAAAGGTGACGTAAATTTCACCAGAAACTGGAGCGACTACAAAAATGGTTTTGGATCTTTGGCTGGAGACTATTGGCTGGGAAATGACTGGATCTCAAACCTCACACAAAAAGTACGTTTAAATTTTAGTTTTAACTTAACCTTTTCAGGACCACAAGGAATGCACACATAATTTTAAATATCTGTGCACTTATTTAATAGTAAAATGAGACGTAGATTTACAAAAATGTTAACGGTTTTCTGATTTCTTAAATGGTTTTTGAGATACAGCATGGGACATTTTGTCCCTATGGGCGTAATGGGAAAGTTATCAAAAAATAGATTGCGTTATGCGTTATATCAAAGTGTTTGTTACAAAGGTGATCAAACTTGTGTTTCTTGTTCTGGTACATTCGAAATTAAGAATATCAGTAAGGAGAACACATTTATGTTCTTTATGAGAGTATAGTCATCTTAGAAGGAAGATTTTGGAAGCAGCTACGTGATGTTATGTAATATAAGCGAATATGGCAGACAACACACATAGTGTCAGTTCTGTTCTCAATCATTTCTCTTGCACATTGTGCATAACTCCTGCATTTTTCTGTTCAGGTTGTGAGGTTGAAGATAACTTCTTGCCTCTACGAACAGGTCTTGAATTGATATTTCTTTCAAGTAATCACTAAGTGAGAGCTCTCGCTATCATTTACATATATTTAAACTTGAATTCTTGTCACTTGTGCGTATAAATGCCTTTTTTTAAAACTTCAAATCAATATCTTGGCATCACTTTATCTACTTATGAAACATGGAGATCAGGTTCCGTGGACTAGTAGTCTTAATGGTCAGAAATACATGGTATCCCATCACAAGTTTCATTCTCAAAAATCTACAGACGTCTTGCGAATCAGTTTGAAAAGGAATCACTTACTCAGTGTCGTAGCGAGGTCAGGTGTTACGCGGTGCGGCAACTAATGATGTCCCCCCCCCCCCTTCCCGTAAGGAAAAAATAAATAAATAAATAAATATATATATATATATATATATATATATATATATATATATATATATATATATATATACATATATATATATATATAAATATTGATATATATATATATATATATATAATTATATATATATATATATATATATATATATATATATATATATATATATATATATATATTCCATATAGACTTGTAAGTATGTGTATACGCATGTGTAGGGCCTATATGTTTTCACAATTGTTTTTCCTTTGGATGTATTTAATTTTTTTACCCCACCCACCCATACATGGATTAGCACATAGGTTATTGCGATTCCAAACCAAACCTTTTTCCTCAGGCATATATTGCAACGTTGAGTTGATGTAACTCCCCCTCTCCACTCCACCCTTGCCGGGATTTGTCCACTTTGCTCTAAAAAGACTTTTTTTTCACTTTAATTAATCATTTAATGAAGGGAAATTATCACTTTTCTGTATGTATTTTGCTATTTTTTTGCCTTTGTGTCAGCCCCCTAAATAGTGTCACCCGGTGCGGTCCGCAACACGCCCCCCCCCTCCACTCGATACGCCTCTGCACTTACTGTTTACTATTATCAATAATCATAGCTACCAAACAATTAAAATAACAAGGTTTTTATATGCCAAATAACATTGGGATGTTCATTGTGATCAACATCTATTTTAAATTTCCCATAACCATAGTCAATAACTTGTATTTGAAAGTGTGTTTTCAGAAGCCTCTAGTTGAAAACAATATTTTGCCTCATTCTCCTTTTTCAAATCTCACGAGGACGTTTGATTGTTCAATGGGCAAGTCATGTTCTATTGATGATAATGAAACGTGTCAGTTTAGGGTCAGGACATTACCCCTCTCCCATCAAATACCCACATCCTGATGCTGAAGAATCCTGACCTTAACCCCCACACTCCAACCCTATAGCTTACCCTAACATCAAATCCTAAACTCAACTCCAAACCAAGATTTAATCCTAACACTAGACCTAACCTAACCCTAGTCCTTACTTATCCATAAATAGACATAGCGTAATTGCTCCGAGTTGGAAATATCGAGGGGGGGGGGGGTATGAAAGGTAATTGCCACTATTAACACTCCCTCTGAAGGGAAAAATCTACTGTGCGTAGTATATTTTTCTGCGCGGTGTTCTAAAAGTCATATATGTCCCAAGCAAAAAAAATTACACTTTAAAAAAAAACTATTAGGAAAAACAAATGTAAATATGATATCTCAAAAGTAAACCTTTAAAAAACCACAAGTTATTTATTTCTGTTACATTTAGTATAAATTATATAAAAATGTAAACTGTAGCTTTGCGAATGGTCTAAAAGTGGAAAGTTTCCTAAAATATGACAACAAAGCTATGTTATATATACTGAAAACAGCCTTAGGTTGATTAATTAAATCATATAAAAATTGATAAAAGCAAATTTAACAACTCTAAATTCGTTTGGCGATAATTTGAAACTTTGGGACACATGTGTCCCTTGGTCCTCAAAGGTTTTAATGAAAATATGTCTTCTACAGCTAGCATTCTACAAATAATACAAATGAAAACGTAGTTGTAAAAACCATTTAAAATTGTTACATTTAAAAAATTTATTACTGTTGTTGTAATGTCTTCTCTTCATTGCTAAATGCATAAAGTTTGTCTAAAGCTTTCTTGGCCTGGCTTTTACCCCTACCAGTCTATCACCTATCATTCAGCACATTCTTTAATTGACCAATTGGACAAGTGAAGGAATTGTAGTGTCTTTTATAAGAGTATTAATACAAAATTCATATTTTTCTATGCTCAAACAGTACCTCAACTTTAAAAAACAAGGTAATTAAAAAGTCTAGTGACAATTTTAGCGCAATTTCCTTATGTTATCTAAAAATAGCTATGTCGTAGCGTTAATCAAGAGCAGGGTTAGTAAAACCATTGGTTAGTTATTGAAACGTTTTTTATTAATTTTTTTTTTCAGTATTTTACATGTTTTATTTACAATAGAGTTACATGACTAAAACCATTGCGCACCTAGCTACTTAACGTGATGACGCAGCCATTGAACGTGATGGCGCAGCTATTGAACGTGATGACGCGTGTGGTGTGGTTGGATAAACATGCCTACTAATTCGGTCCAAATTTTAATTAATTAAAAAAAAATTTTGTGACCGAACAAAAGGATATTTTTGAAAACTTTCTTCGGCAATATTGTTCTACATTATAGCAGGAGTCAATTGGTACATGTTTCAAGTCGCTAAGTGGTCTGGTTGCCTATGTTCATCCTCGTAACTTGCTTAACATAATTGCTTTTGGAACTAGTCCTCGATATTGCTTCGTTGAGGAGGAGATACGACTTAAACCTGCGGACACACTATCATACATTCATACATTCATACGTTCCCAGAAATCACGGGTTAATAAACGCAATTCTCCAGAATGGAAATTGAGCTAAAAGTAGAATAGAATCTCGTAGAAAAAAGACATGCGCACCCAGCGAACGCCAAAACAAAATGTGCATAATTGTGCGCAATATTATTAGTACTTTATAAATGTACATGCGTCTTTTGAGAAATCGGTAATAGCAAAACTTAGTACTTCCGGTAAACGGAAATTACTCAAATTTTGACAGAAGGTAGAGAATTAGATCGTTTACTTACATGTGAAATTTCATTTATCTATCTGAAAAAGTACTCACGTTATACGCTTTTGAAAAATTCAAAGTAGAAAAAGTACCACATCCGTTTATTGGAAATCGCTCAAAAGTTAATAGAGATCTACGATTTTAATAAAATACTTATGTATGAAATTTCATCAACCTAGCTCTAACGGTACTCCAGTTATCGTATTTACACACACACAGACAGACAAACAGACACACACACACAGACACACACACAGACATACGGACAAGATTGCAAAATTATGTTTAAAGTTGTTGTCGCACATGTTGAAGCATTCACTATATCATCAGAATAGATACAATTGTTTCTTAACTACACTAAATGATTTATAGTGTTATCCACTCAACCTTTTTTTCAACATATTCATTGAAATTTTTACAGTAACTTAATTTAAAACAAAATATGTTTGTATCTGTTCACAGGGCTACAGTGAACTGAGGTTTGACATGAAATATGAAGGTAAATCCTACTACGCCGTGTACAGTAATGTGAAGGTGGGAAATGAAGCAGATTTGTATAGGATAAAGTTTACATACAAGACAGGCAACGCTACAGACAACTTAGATACACACAACCAAATGGCCTTTTCTACTTTAGATAGAGACAATGACAGAAGTTCTCAGCACTGTGCGGAGGATTATAAAGGCGGCTGGTGGTATAGAGATTGTCATCGAGTAAACGTAAACGGTATGTGGGCGAGTAAAGTTATACATAAAGGCATTATCTGGCACGGTATAACAGGCTTCACTAATTCTTTGGAATTCGTGGAGATGAAGCTACGACGGCTGTGGTTATAAAAAATAAAAAAACAAAAAAGAACCTTGTGTTAACACCGACTGGTGCATGATAAATTTACAATATTTCGCAGAGTTTTTTTAACAATAAAAACTATTGCTTTGAGTTTAAGTTGAAATCAAACACTCACCAAAACGGCTTTCCCCAAAATGATGACAGACTGTCAACTGCTGAGTGAAATTCTCTGTTGACTAGATGTTTGTTTGTGTAGACATCTGTTGTGAATCACATCAATGCATGTTAAATTAAATAGTAAATAAAATTACAAAATGTAAATATGCCTACAGTTGTCCTACTTTTTTTTGTAAACTATTTTATTGTACCAGTTTTACGTAAATGATTTGAAAAGGGGAGTAACTATATTATACAATTTGAGTAAAATTCTGATGTCGTACACACATATTGCAAATACTGTCAAAAAAAGCAGTATTAAATTTACAATAGGATTATTTTTTTAAAAAACAAAAAAATTAAAGTTTATGAATGAATGAAATAGTTGTTAACAATAAAATATTGTTTTGGATCTTTATAGTAATGATCATGACCGAAATGATCAAAGAAAGTATCAATTATTTATATACAATTAAAATAAAGATTTTCGTTGTATCTGACGTAAGAGTAAAAGCTGAGATCATAAAGTAAAATCGGACTAAATAAATATAGAAGCTGGCGAAACGTTCAGAGAATATTCCGAGAATATTCAGAGAATATACAATTTTAAATTCATTCTGAAGGTATTTGAGAAACTGGACGAAGAAAAAAAAATACCAGAAATTGGTTTTCACTCAAAAATTAAGGTATTGCACTTTTTATATGTTGCGTCAATCTAATTGGAACGGTAGTCAATTTCTTTTGGCTTCCCAAAAATAGAGTATAGTACTACTTGCAGTTAGACTAAATCGTTGAAATATTATATATATATATATATATTTTTATAATCTAATTCTTACAATTGAAGTTTCTACAACAAAATTTAAACGATTCTCAAGAAAATAGATTAAAGTACTCGTTTGGGTTAAAACTAATATTGATAAAAATGTATGTATGATTTAATACGTATATATGAATCTTTGTTATCGGGTTCATAATCACACACAGAGGCACACACATACATTCAGAGACCAGTGTTTTCTCCGGGTGGTGGGGTGTGGGGGGGGGGGGGGGGCACTTGATATTTTTGTGGGTGGGGGTGGGAGGGTGGGGCGGACTACTTTTTACCTGCGAGGGGGGGGGGGGGTTGGTAGACTTTCTATGCGTTTGGAATTTACTTACTTCATATGTTTCATTGGATTAAAATTACATTAGTTATCCGACAAGATCTTGAAAAAAATAATTGTTTTTAAAGGTTTAAAGTTTGATCTAGGCTCGGAGTGGCGGGCGATTGAGCGCATGGTCGCTAAACAGAAAAATGAACCATCGGACAGATGAGGCTTAGGACCAGATAAGTCAGAAATCAAACTGGAGTTAAGCTCCTTGGTGTATCAAAAAAGTAAGAGTAAAACTTGTGTAGAGCCTCTTTTAAGCGATTGGATTACAAACTTGGGTTTACTTTCTGCAGCGCCTAAGACACTGTTGACGTACTTAAATTTGTGTAAGAATGTGTTTATTTTCCTGTAAGTTTATTCAACTTACTTCTTCCCTATTCTGTATATTTGCATTTAGTTGTTCAATACAATCTACTTGTGTTCGGGAATGTATTTTTACGTTCTGCATTTTATTTGTATGTAAACTGTTGTCATTATTCAACATGATTACTTACGATTGTAAGGGGGCGTAACACTTATAAAATATAATTGTGTGATTTCTTTGTTGTCTCCCTGCAAAATAATATATATATATATATATATATATATATATATATATATATATATATATATATATATATATATATATATATATATATATATATATATATATATATATATATATACATGTGTGTGTATGTGCGTGTGCGTGTGTGTGTTTGTTTAAACGAACCGATATTTAAAAAAAATAATACAAGTGATAAGTTTAGTTAGAAAATAATTTTATCAAAGAACTAAAAGAATTTTTTTTTGCTATTTATTTGTTGGAAAAATTGTTTTATAGAAATTAAAAATACGATCAATTAATTTACAAACATCTCAGAATGTACTTAGTTTTATATCTCACATAACGTCCTGTAGTCTACCACCGCACAGTACTTTTTTTGTTGCATTATTAAGTGTGGAAGTGGTTTTATCTATATAATCCTTGTAATTGAATACAATTTATTAGTCTATAATTAACATAGGAAAGAATTAGTTGCAAGTGTTAAAACATAAACACAACTGGATGCTAATAGATCGGATACGTCTTCTACTTAAGACAACTTTTTTAAAAAGGTGAATTAATTACAAAAGTAATCAGACACCTGTGTGTCGATAACAAGTATTGATACAGTGTTGTAAAGTGGGTTCAGTTATAGTAATGCAAGTAATAGAAAAATGTGTTAAGTTAAGCGTCAGAGGTAAATTGTAAATTGTATTGCGTAAACTGAAAATGAACAGTAAGTTCATTAACTAAAGTATATCATAATAGTATAATACTAGCAGGAATCATATAATGCAACTGGTATGCACGTCTGTGACACTTCACTACAGGGAAAAGAGGTGTGTAAAATAATAAGAATAAGTAAGTTATCTACTGACACGTGAACTAAGTCACAGGCAGGATGAGAACATAATGAAAATGCTGTAGCTAGTATCAGTAAAAATACTAATAGCCAATTCTGATAACCACATTTCTTTTAAGGGTTTACAGCCGGCAAGTAAATTAAATGAGCAGGTTCTATGGCTGCCGATCAAGGTCACGATTATGTGGACTGTAATAATATAATAAATTACTAAAAACTGCGAGAATATACTACCTGTGTTTTTATTAGATTTAGAAAATACGTTTTTATTTTGGTATATGAATTGCATGAATTACAAAAACAAATCTAAAAAAATAAAAAACGCAGCGCACATGGGTGTAGAACCCACGGCCCTCCTCTCTTGTGAATGCCAGTAACAAGAGATGGACTTTATGGGTTAAAATTAGTATCGCGTTGTGTCATGTGAAAAATCTAGCCAACGAGAGAAAAGCTTAGTTACGGGAGGGTGGAGAGGATAAGAAAGTATGTAGCCGGAGGGGTCGTAAGCAAGATGACGGTACAGTTTTACCGTCACACGAAATTTTATGAGAGAAACAAAAAATATCCATATCATATGGGAAGGATGTTTTTAAAATACATCCCAGGTTTAAAATATTCCCAAAAAATGTGTTGTAATCATCAAGCCCAAGATAACCCATATTATCCCAAGGTCTCAAATTTTTATTATTTTTTGATATGGTTTAGCTTTTGGGCACTGAATGAAGGAATGACTATGGATTTTTTTTTTAAATCAATACTTTTTTAAATATCGATTTTTTAAAAAACGTCCCATAAATGGGACGCTAGCAACGAACGGCCCCATGTACATTTATTGAAAAATAAAATCATTTATCACGAAATATGGCTATTCACGCGAAAATTAAGCTGTGTACTGATTTTGTATTGCTAGACCAATGATTACATTGTTTAGGACAGCTAAAAATACTGATAATGATCAATTTGGTTAGCCATACCATGGTCTAAAATGCAGATATTATGTTCAAAAGTCTAGTTTTCTTTCAATCTAGCATTTATCAAAGTGAATAACACTTGGAAATAAGTAAGGCTGTGACTAGTACATCTAATTATACACACATGATCACAAATATTGTTATTATTCATCGAAACAGTAATATAATTAAATATAAATAATTGATTTTTTGGCGGGCGTACTTGAAATTTTCAGGGATGGGGACTTAAATTTCAGGGGAAGGGTGGACATTGGTAAAAAATGTTTAGTATATAAATTCCATTTTGTTCTGGGGGCAGAGCCCACCCCTCCCCCCACCTCTGAAATGATGCCTGAAAGAAACTCTGCCCTCAGTGAATTTGCAAAAGATGATCCGGTCCAGTCCCAGATGTCATCCAGCCATCCTCTCTTTTGTTACCCTCGCTATTCACCCCCCCCCCCACAGGCGTACATTAGGACATCATACATCTTATTTCTAGGGCTCGGATCCGTCTCTGGGTGACTGTATTGAGTGTTCGTGGCTCTCATCCGTGTATGTACCTCACTATGCGAACATCTCCCAATCTAACACCAGGAATCTCCTTAAAAAGTTAACAAAGTAAAATTGGTATTGTGAACCTTTGGAGGGGAATATTATTAGGGCATGAAAACTGTACACAGCTAATTCACATTTCTGCTATATGTAGCTTAAGCTCTCTTATATGAAGAGAGTTAACCAACCCCCATGACTGAATCATTTCACCTAAATCGTGGCCATTATTATTCTGGTTTGTCATAATTTTAATATCAGCGCTAGTAAATTTACAGCAATGCTAAATTAGTTTGTATTCAACGGTATTAAATACTTCAGTAAGTGTAATTCTGAAAACTTAAAAATAAAATGTAAGTTTTTCAATATTTGCAATTTTTAATACAATAATATATAAGAAAATATAGCTCAAGGTCATAATAAATATCTATAAATACTACTTAACACCCCAAAGTCAACAGTTAACAAAGTCAACAATTGTTTCACCATAAATAACCATTTAACATAAATATTTGCATGTGTGTTTCTCGCTAATGTCCAATAAATGTGACGTTTGTGTAACAATCTGCATAAATATAGGTCAAGGTCATAATTAAATATCTATAAATACTACTTAACATCCCAAAGTCAGCAGTTAACAAAGTCAACAATTGTTTCACCATAAATAACCATTTAACATAAACATTTGCATCTGTGTTTCTCGCTAGTGTCCAATAAATGTGACGTTTGTGTAACAATCTACATGGGGCCATTCGTTGCTAGCGTCTCACTTATGGGACGCTTGTTGTACACTTGATATAATGAAGTAGTAAAAAAAATAATTGTTATTCTTAAATTTTTATCAGATAGAAATATGGTACTGCTACAAGTTTCAAATGTATTTTGCACTTAAAATGTTAATATTTTAGAAGATATGCATTTTCCTGTGCGCATGTTTTCTTTTTTCCGCCATTTTGACAAGTCCTGCAAATCCGGCACTATAACATTTTTCTAAATTAATTTTTTTCACAAAACACACACAAATTCAATAGTCTAGCCATTTTCAAATACAATGAAACATAATTTGTGTTTTAACTAGTTTTTAATAAATTTTAGCAATTTTTTTTACAAGCGTCCCATAAGTGGGACGCTAGCAGAATATGGGATAAGCTGTGCTAAAAGCAGAATGTCTATCCCAGTCTGTTATTTTTATCAATGATGTAAATGGTAAACAGGTTTAAAGATTACACGGTGTTAACATGTAAGTTTAAACCCCACATTCCATAAAAAATTGTTTACCCCGTATTCGTTTTTATAGACGTGAATTTATGTTTTCCTGTTTACGTGGTCTATTTTCGTCACCGTTAATATCTGTTTTTCAGTTTATCTGCTCTATTTATGGGACCGTTGATTTTGCAATCACATTTATCACATTTTATCTAGTCTAGAGTATCTTCGACGTATCGTTTTTTACATGGAGTTGTTAGCTCAGTTTACTAACAGATTTAAAATCTTCACTGTAACAGATAACCGTATCAAGGTGCACCAGAACTTGGCACATTACAGTCTTAATATTTTGGATACAAAATCTCAGTTGAAAATACATTTTATTTACCCTATCTTAATAAGTGACGTCAGGCGGAAAAAAATCATGTGCCCTAGCTCTAACTGTTCCCTGTAACAACCCGATATGATTAAGCTAAGACGACACATAAGCAAATTCTAACTATTTTAAATAATTGACTCGGCACGTGTTTTGTTTATTTCCAGGTATAAAGATCGACATGAACAGAGAATATTTTTACCACGGCAAGTATTTATTTTGTGCACAACTCCAGTGTACAGAAAACATAAGAGAAGACACTCAGATATCAGCTCTTGTCAACATGTCAGTCTATAGGATCAGTGAACCAGAGGGGAAGATTATAGTGGCGTCTATTTCATAATCAGATTCAAAGCTTCAAGATTATAAAAGGGCTGGAACAAGAGTAGATGGCAAAAAATCGAAAACATCTTCTGAATTGGAAATCTTTTTCTCGAATCATTCAGACTGCAATGATGGCATTTTCCTATTTGAAATACATTATGTGAATACAACACAATCTATTGAAAGAATTGGGAAACACACAGAGAATGTACAAAGAAAATCACGAGACACATTTCTTATGATGAATTTAAAAGCTAAAACGTCCGAATATGTTAAATTTGAATTTTCTTAAATCGTTTGAAGACCCAGACAGACTGAAAGGTGCAGACATGACAATGTAATTACAGATATCACATTTTGGTGGCGATAAATTCATCATAGACAAAAGATATGGCCCTACAGATACAGAGTTAAATAACAGTTATAAACAGATCAGTTCTTCTACACTTGAGGACATGATCGATGATAAGATAAAGAATTTAACTCTTGATGTAAACCAAAGATTACAGATCATGGAAAACAAACTGAATTTTAAGACCGAGTTAAATAAAAATAATTCGGCTGTTTCAAACGAATCAATCCAAACAATATTAGCCAACACAAAGAACCAAACAGAACAACTCACTATCTGATTACACAAGGTGGAATTTCTTTTGAAGAAAACTGTCTCAGAAGAGAATATGAACACTACGACACACGAGGCAGTTGGTCTCAACAAAACTACTCTACAAGAATTGCCACATAAAAACAACGATCATCCATTGTTGGTTCCCTAGCAAATGATTGGCTGATGACACAAACTGTTGACAAGGGGCATCAGATGGCATCAGCCAAAAATATATGCAATGAAAAGCTAAATAGACTTATTTATTTTGCAGATGGAGCTCGGCTCAAACTAAACACGTACAAAACCAAAGTTATGAAGCAAAATACAGATTGTCTATTCTTCTGTCAACATAGATCGAAATGGGCGAGCAAAATTTCGAGTACTTCTGACTGACAGATTTGTTTCAAAGTTGGCACTAGGTCAAGACTTGAAAATTATTCAATATTAATTAAAATTACTAAAATAGTAAGCAAGTGTGTACTACTCTTTCCGCAATTCTATAAACACATTATTATGTTCATTTGGTGCGCAACAGTTAGCAATGCAACTTATAAATAAAAAAATTAAAGTTTTGAATTTGTGTGTGCATAAAAACGTTTAAATAACAAGCGTGTACGTAATAATACACTGAAAAGGAGAAAATAAATAATTTTCTTTAAATATATAATAATATTGTACCATTGAAATAACCATAAAGAAAAGAGTGGACCTCTTCGTAAATATTTGTAAAGGTATCCAATAGATAATATACAGACCAACGTTTTTCCTTTTTTTCATACTTTAATATGTCTGCATTATTCGGTTGCATTTTTTTTATCGAGATTGAACCCGGTCATGCAGCATTTTGTTTTAAATGTTCAAAGATCGACCAAGAAAAAAAGTGTTCGTGTCGGTGCTTGTTGATCCTCTAAAATAAATTTAGCCAGCTGGTGGGGATTAATAATATTGCTCACCCCTCGAGTCCGCCTTGGTGTCCGGTCAAAAATCCCCTGGACATAAACTCCCGCGACATGAACCCCCTGGACAAAACCCCCCCGCGATATAAACCCCTGGACAAAAAACCCTCCGTGATATAAACCCCTGGACAAAAATCTCCCACTATATAAACCCCCTGGACAAAAACTCCCCAATTAAGTTTTATATAAGGAAAAATCAAAGATGATGAGAACCAAAATTAATATATAAATACAAAACAAACTTTAGAAAAAAACTGTTATATTTTTATTATAACTTTAAAAAGACAGATTGTGAGCGATGCTTCGCAAATACTCAATAATGGTGGACTCATAAATTTTTTTAACAACAGTTAAAATTCGAGAGCTGCTATAATTTTTTTTTCTGTTTTGGTAAACAGTGACCTGAATTAATCTGTGTACAATAAACCTCTTAGAGCGATTGCTCCTCTTTAATAAAGTCAATGAATTTTTAAATATCTGGGTGGCAACAACCCATATTCAACTGGAAACTTCTGTGCCAGCCTTCAGTTGAGTTTTTTTTTTGTTTTTGGCATATGGTCTTCTGCACCGTGTGTGCATGTTCCACATATCAAGTGGAAACATAGTTTGTCTCAGACCTCGACGTTGTGGTCCTGTATTTTTCTGTATATATTTTGGCTAAGATAGATGAAACATCCTTTTACCCCACACTATGGAAATACCATTTAAACATTTTTATCACAGCCATTTCAAAGTGAATCATAATAGAAATTGGTTGCAGGTTTATGTTTAAGACCGTTAGCTGCTGTAAGGTGTTATCGGTACCCGATCTTTGATCAAATACAACAAGGTCACTCCTTGATTTCGAATAGTATTTTTTTTTAGGTAGAAACGATTTTCTTAGTCGTAAAAAATTAAATTAATTTAATGTAATTTATTTTTATTTTTTGGTTCACATCATCGTTATTATTTCTTTATATCAACCTCAGTCCGGGGGTTATTATCCGGGGGGTTTATGTCGCGTGGGTTTTTGTCCAGGGGGTTTATGTCGCGGGGGGTTTATGTCGCGGGGGGCTATGTCCAGGGGGTTATTGACCGGGAGCCGTCCGCCTTTTGGCCACGCGCGCTACGTGCCACGCGCGCGCAGTGTAAAACGAGTTTACTTCACGAACTGCACGACCGAAGTCTGTAAAATAGTTATTGTGATTTTTTTACACCCTGGATATAAAATTTTCTTATACACCAATTGAAGTATTTTAAAATTAAAAAAAAAACATTCCTAAAGCCTGATTAAATTGCAATACTTTACGAGAAAGTTTAGGGGAGATCACTCCTGCTTTATTTTCCTCACTATTTTAGTACAAAAAATAGCATAACCAAAAACAATTTGCATATCTAATAAAAACAATTAACGTGCGTAAAATAGCTCGGAAAAATAGTTATTTGTTTTAGAAACAAAAATGAACCATTTAAAAGTTAAATAAATATCACATTAAGTGCAATTTTATATCACAGTGTACTGTCATTGAGTCTTGAACCTGTGCTAAGTTTGCAAAAAATTGGCCAGGTGGAAAGGTTTACATTTAGCTCGCTAGATTTGATACACGATGGTCGAAGAACTTGACACTACGCAAGAGGAGCATGTTAAATAAAAACTTGCATATAAGCTTATTTACAAACCCAGGTCTTAAAAGATAAATACAAAATTTCTTAAATTGTATGGGGAAAGTGGTTTTAAAATACAGCCCATGTTAATCATCGGTTTTACTTGTCTATGTTTTAGCAGGCTCATGATTAGATATGCGTGTCAGTTATTTCATGAAACGTATACAGGTTTTAAGTTTGTGTTAAGATAACTCTCTGATTGTTTTTTTTCCCCGCCTTTGTTTAAACAATTTCCACATATGTTATCTGATTTTGATGACACTTTAACCCGGCTGTTAATTTTTAGCTTAGGAGTTGAAGATTATACTTCAGTTGTATCTCGTCTAGAGTAGATTTGCTGTAACAGTTTCACGTGTAATCTCCAACTCTTAAGCTAAACATTATAATTGTATCTTGCATGAGAAATATTTTAGTGTTTGCCAGTAAACAAAAGCGTAACAAATTGTAAGTGTCAATGTCCAAGTAAAAAACATTCTTATCACATTTATCTTGTGAGCTTTGCATTTGTGTATGCAGAAACCCAAGTTTTAATGACGTCAACGGGAAAGGGCGTAAAGAAAGATACTGGATGGCCCTATTTAAACCAGCCAGAAATTCTGTTTTGGTAGTTAAGATTTGTCTCGCTGACTTTGGCTGTTTTGTGTGTGTTCATATATTTTTAAAGAAAAACAACATTACGACTACAATGATTTTCACAGTGTTGTACATGCTCGTCGTTGTAAATATTATTTCCAGTACAGGTAAGTTTCTGTAGCTAATATTTAAAATACCAACTTTAAATTAAACAATGCGTAGTTAAGACACACATTTGTTTCAAATTAATGGAAAGGTTAAATAAATAATGTATTATGTACATTTGTAAAACAAATACACATTTATTAAACAAATATAAATTTTCTATTCTAAAATGTACAAGGTTGTATTTAAAAAAAAATCCTCATAAGTAAATATTTAAAAAGATTCCACTCAACAACCAAATGCTATGAGAAAAACATGCATACTCGTCCAATCTTTGATGTCATCCATCATTGAGACCTTTGTCTTCCCATTCTTTTCACGTCTGGCACAGTGTCCTGTATTATTGTTTTGGATAAGCAGTTTGTTCTTATGATATGACCATATAATTTATGATTTGAGCACATAAAAAGTAAACGTTAATTATTTTCAACAATAAACTCAATATCCTATTAGATATATTCTTTGTTCTTTGATTCTTCAGGTTTAAAAATTGACATAAATAGAGAATATTTTTATCACGACGAAAATTTATTTTGTGCACAACTCCAGTGTACAGAAAACACAAAAGAAGACACTCAGATATCAGCTCTTGTCAACATGTCAGTCTATAGGATCAGTGAACCAGAGGGGAAGATTTTGGTGGCGTCAATTTCAGAATCAGATTCAAAGCTTCAAGATCATAAAAAGACTGGACCAAGAGTAGAGGGGAAGTTATCGAAAACATTTTCTGAATTGAATATTTATTTATTAGATAGTTCAGACTGCAATGATAGCATTTTCCTATGTGAAATACATTATGTAAATACAACAGGATTTATGGATAGAATTGGGAAAAAGACGGATAATTCGCCAAGAAAATCACGTGACACATTTCTAATGATGAACTTGATGGCTAAAACTAAAACTTCTGACTATGTTAAATCTGTTGACACAATGGCCGATTTTCTCCAATCGTTTAAAGACCCAGACAGACTGAAAGGTGCAGACATGACAATGTCATTACAGATGTCACATTCTGGTGGCGATAAGTTCAGCACAGACAAAAGTTTTGGTCCAACAGAGACAGAGTTAAGTAACAGTTATAAACAGATCAGGTCTTCTACACTTGATGATAATATGTTGGATGAGATTAATAAATTATCTTTTGATGTAAACAAAACATTACAGATGATGAGTTCGAAGACAGAATTAAACAAAAAAAGTTTTGCTGTTTTAAACGAATCAATGCAAACAATGTTAGCCAACACTCAGAACCAAACAGAGCAGCTCAGTATCAGATTAAATGAGATTGAAAAGAAAATAGAGAAAACTATCACACAAGAGCATATCAATGCAACATTAAATTTGGTAGCCGGTCTCAACAAAACTGTACACGAATTTAAAGACAAGTACAACCCTCATGCATTGATTTTAAAATTAACAAAACAGGTAAATTATTCTACAGTAAAATAAATTTTCCTTTTTCATTATTTTATAATTTAAATAATTTTTATTGAAAGTAACAAATATACAAACAATTTAAAGTTTTTCAAAATAAAATAATGTTAAAATAAATTATGTCCATAAATATATATGTAAGCAGGTTTTGTATACAAGATATTGCTTTATATTTCTGGTGAGATGAAGTACATGTGTACTCTCTCGTATACAGAGTATAGGGGAAGTATTGTAATCGTGCACAAAAATCACATGCAATTTTGACAATTTTGCACCACAGTACTTCCTCATATACGGAGATTAGGGGCATTATTTTAATTGGGCGAAGTTAATAAATGCAGATGTATCAAAATGTCGGTGTTCTATGCGTAATCGAGTCAGAAAAACTTTGCTTTGTAATTCTTACCGTATGTCTGCGTGTGTTTATATGTCTGTGTATGTCTTTGAACACGATAGCTTAAATACCGTTAAAGCTAGTTTGATGAAATTTCATATACAAGTATTACTTCAAATTTGAAGTTTTGTAACAACTTTTTAGCGATTTCTAAGAAAACGGAAGTAGAACTTATTCTACTTTTTGTTTTTCAAAAGCCTGTAAATTGATTACAGGTTCACATGTAAGTAAACGATGTAATTTTTTGCCGTCTGTCAATATTTGAGTAATTTCCGTTACCAAAAGTAGTAATTTACGCTATTTCCGATTTTTCAAAAAAAAAAAAAAACGAATGTGAATTTATAAAGTACTAATAATATTCCGCACTATTAAAATCGGATTGTTTGGCGTTCACTTGGTGCGCAACTCTCTTTTCTACGAGCTTCTATTCTATTTTAAAAAGTTTAAGTAATTAAATATGGATTAAAGATCATGTTTATATCCCGAGGTGTCATCCCCCGAGAAAGTTTATGGAAAATCACACCGGTTTATTTTTTCGCCAAATAAAAAGAAGAAATTCAAATTTATGTTTAGATCTACGAACATTTTTTAATTTAAATATTAACATCTCTATATCCAGTGTGTCAGAAATGAAGACTCAAGTCTACCAGAACAAATGATAGTCCAACTAAATGAAAGCAAACTCGCCTTGTGTGATACAAAAACAGACGGTGGAGGATGGATTGTTATACAGGTACTTTATGATTATGAATTTACGTTTACACTCCATATGAGGTCACCGATAGGTGTCTATTTTACTATTACGAAGGTTCGCTCAGAATGTAATTCGGCACGAAATGGGCGTCTGGATAGCAGTGTGGACTAACCTGCGCCTTAAAAACTCAGATAGAAGAAAAAAAAGGGAAGGGCAAGTAAGAAAGAATTAATCTCTACATTTAAATAACTCAGTTTTAGAAAACGAGGTCACGCGTTAAAAATAGGGTTGCCAGATACCTTTTCCGAAAATACTGGACACCTTTCCATCCTTTTCTTCTCAGGTATGCCGCAAAGCAGAAGAAGAAATATAAATACTGGACAAGTATAATACTTGTCCAGTATTTATATTTATTTTATCCTGGACAGTCTGCTCAAATACGGGACTCTCCAGTTCAAAACTGGACACCTGGCAACTCTAGTTAAAAAATACACAATTAAAGATATTCATCAGTCCGCGCCTAAGCGCGGGACGTATCGCTGATTATTAAA